>NC_134893.1:31469600-31599600 GCF_041734735.1 Babylonia areolata
TCATGGGAAATCCCAACGAGAGACTGGCATATACGTCTCATAGAAAACACCAAACTGAAATTCTGCAAGATACTCGTGATCAGCACCCTTCTGTATGGTAGCGAGGTACGCGCAACCAACGCTGAAGAAATTCAAGAGAAAATGAATTTATTCAACCTGGCCTACGTTGTCTCGGACGCGTCCTGGTCACATCACAGTAAGACAGGATTCCAAAACACCATAGCAACATAGAGGGCCATGTCCACAAATCTAACGTGTCAGCCCTCAGCCAGCGACGTGTCACATGACGAGACAAGGTCCGGAGAATGTCGAAGGAACAAAATTAATCCCAACGGCCAACTGGAGACTAAAGTATCGGCAGCCTTTACACCCTGACATTATAATTGTTTTATTTCAATCATTTGGCTTCTACGTGTCTGTCAGTTGATTATGTTATTTTAATCCATTTACTTACTTGTATATTTTGCTCAATTATTTTATTTCATTTTACGATGTGTTTTACACAAATCTATGGTACGCACTCTTAAGACCTGGCCAGCGCATTGGATTTATGCTAAGGTCAGGCATCTGGGTTTTTTTAACAGCTAATGAGGTGTAGCGTATATGCATCACCGCTACAGAGATGCATGAAAAAGACTTCGGATTTCTTTCTTTTCTTTAGTTTAACGTCTTTCCACTGGTAAGTGTTATTAGACGGATCCATCCCGGTAGTTGAGTTTGCGACCTTAAGATCATGTGGTCCGATGCTTGTGCCTTGATTTGGTGAAAGTTTCTTTGTTCGAGGGAGCGGAGTCAGCGAGTCTGTCCGGGTGGGAGGTCCGTCTGGCGAAGGAAGGTGATGTCCTGGGTGTTCAGCTGGCGTTCTGAGGAGGGGGCCACCCCACGATGTGGTCTTTCCAGCGTCTCACTCGTTTGATGTTAGCGCGCGCACCACGCGTTATTACGATGAATACAGCATCTGATTTCAAGGTCAAGCAAGGGCTCTCGTACGCCAACGGTAAGTATGAAAGTCTGTCGCGTATGACTATGACCGTCAGAACAGCAGTGGAGGCAACTGCTGTCTCGACTATCTGGACTGGAATGTGATTATAGTGGAGTGTCTTACCCAAGTTATATCCCCACTCTCTCAGCCAAGAGGGTTTAACGGCAGTCGGCGTTGGGGTGATCCCCAAAGGCCAACTAGTCCCCCAAGGCTGCAGCGCTATGAGCCTGTACAATCTTGCCTCCTAGTTTGAGAGTCACAGTCCTTCACACGGAATAAATGAGTAAATGAATTATATTCTACTCCTATTCAATTCTATTCATATTGCATTGGAGAAACCCTTGATCATACAGCTCTCACTTTGCTAATAGTTTAACTGTAAGCTTGTGTCAATCTCTGGCGTAAGCCTAGGGAGCCTGGCCCAATGCCCGTGGTAAGACTGATGTACAAAACTACGGATGACTGCCACTATCTTTACCGTGGTCCATAAAAAACTGTTTCGGTGGCTAACCATGAATACTTATCTTAACCACACGAAAACAAGTATGGATATATCAGTAATTAAACGCGGAGAGGTGATTCGCTGAGGGTCACACAGAGAAAATCAAAACAGTAATTACCGCCATACATCAGGATCAAAAGAAATGCACTGACGAATACCATTTCATGTCTCTCGAAAACCCAGTGCAGCCAAGAAGTTTGTGCGAACAATCTGAATGTCGAGTTATTGACCACGTCTTCAAGAACACGCGTATGGTGCATAGGGCGAGTGCTCATCTCATCAACACTTGATGGGAACGAGAAGAAAAAAGAAAAAAAAAACGAAGAAAAATAAATGGAAAGAAAACGTGTCTTTCTTGTGCGTGATGATATGTTATGATCATAAATACTACACCATTTACATAAGCATGAGCATGTTAGGTCTAAAAACTGGTGGAGAGAAAAATGAGTCGAGTTTGTGCGCGTGCGAGCGAGGTTGCGTGAGTGCGTATATATATATATATATATATATATATATATATATATATGCGTGTGTGTGTGTGCGTGCGTGAGTGTGTAGTCTTTTCTGTGCATTTTTTTCTGACTCCAAAACACTAATAACCCACCTTTAAGATGATTGCAAAAGTTACAACACACACAAATATCAAACTGAACCAGTGTATCCTAGTATAACAAACAGTATTAGAAATTACAACTGATATCAGTTCGAAACAAAATGGTTGCAGCGTTGCTTGAGACTACAGTCTGCTGTTCTCTCTCTCTCTCTCTCTCTCTCTCTCTCTCTCTCCCAGTGTGTGTGTGTGTGTGTGTGTGCGCGCGCGCGCGCCCCCCCGAGTGTGTTTGCTTGTGTGTTTGATTATGTGTGTGCGCGCGTGCGTGACTCGGTGTGTACCAGTGTCACGAGTGTGTGCGGCCGTGTGCTTGTTCGTCCGTATGTGCGTGAGTGCGTGTGCGTGTGCGTGTGCGTGTGTGTGTGTGTGTGTGTCTGCATTCAAGATTCGTAGTGGCAGTGTTCAACCATGCATTTCACAAAGACTGGTGATCCTCATACTCGGAAGTGACAACAAAACAGAGAAACCAATATGTGTTTCAAATAAGCAACACGTAGTTCATATATAGACCAGATAACCTTCGTGTCGCATTATGCACAAAGCAACAAGATTTTTTTTTTTTTTTTTTTTATGCTGTTGTTGTTATTGGTAAGATCCATCAGAAACGCAAGTGACTGCCCGTTGTAGAAAATCACATTCATAGTTATCGTCGACATCAGGTGACACATGGGAGGTAGCCTCTCTAAAAGACAGAATCGAGGAATTCTTCAAAACATTACGCAACAGAAGGTTATAGCCTGTCACTTTGCACAAAGATATTCACATAACAAAATCATTAGCCTGTCAAAAAGGGCAGAGATGTTCACGCAACAAAGTCATTATCATGTCAAAAGAAAACATGAGATGTTCACACAACAGAATCATTTGCCTGCCAAAGGGACACAAGAAATCATTGTTCACACAACAAACAAAATCATTAACCTGTCAAAATGATAGAAGAGATGTTCACACAACAAATTCGTCAGCCTGTCAAAAGGACACAGAAGTGTTCACGCCACTACCCACGACCTCTTGTTTATCGGTAGCCATCACTCTCTTTCTTCTCATCTTGTAACACACACACACACTCTCTCTGTCACGAATCCCTTAACCCCCCCCCCCCCCTCCCCTCGCCCCGCCCCCTCAGCGGAGACTAATTTACCAACCCTTTCCCACTCCACACACACACACACACACACACACACACACACGCACGATGCAGACAAGACACAGCCATAGGGGGCTAATTACGAACCAGTGACTCCACAGCACCCCTACCACAACCCCCCACCCCCCCACCCCCGCCGGCCCTCCCCCCCACCCACCCCCAACACCACCACCACCCGTCATAACCCGACAACGTCTGGCACTTAACGGCTCTGTAGGCCACGTAGATCCTTCCACACAGGAAAAGGAGCGGGTGAGTGTGTGTGGGGGGGTGGGGGGGGAGAGGGGTGGAGGGGGGGATCCCACCTGGCCGGGTATCAGGTAGTCCCCCCGGGGGCAGGGTTGGTAGGGGGTGGGGGCAGGGGTATAGGGGGATGGGAATGAGCAACAAAAGGCACACACGTCTGCACCTTGCCTGTCTACCTGCTGCTGCTGCCGATTCTCACTTCTCTTCTTGCTGCTCGTGGTGAGAAAGGCTGCACAGACCGACACCCGACCTTTGGCAGCAAAGCATTGGGAAATGTACGAGGTGCAGAGGGGGGAGTGTATTTGTGTGTGTGGGGGGGGGGAGGGGGGGGGGGGGGGGGGGGGGGGCAGGGGGGAGAAATAGATTGGAGACGGGAGAGAAGGTGCAGCGAAGAGTTGTCGGGAGTTTCGGGGTGGTTATGGGTGGGTGTTGGTGAACAAGGTGAAACGGAAGAAGGGCAAGGCCCCGAGTTCAATCGAAAATACAGTATATGATATTTCAGCAAAAAAATAAAATAAAATAAAATAAAAATAAAAATTGCACACACAAAGCCACACACCGACACACATGCAAGCATACAGACACGGAGACCCGGGCCCGGGAAAGAGGTACACACACACACACACACACACACACACACACACACACACACACACAGGGAGAGGGAGAGGAGCAGATATACAATGCCACAAATAGAAAGACGTGAGAGTGTGCAGACAGCGATTGAGACAGAGAAAAACATTGGGGGGCCGGGGGAGTGTTCACACACACACACACACACACACACACACACACACACAAGGGTGGGGATGGGTGAGGCAGACAGACAGACAGGAAGGCAGGCAGAAACAGAAAACCAAAAAGAGTGATATGCATACACGCATGCTCCAACCAACAAACACTCGCACGCTTCGTCTCTCCATACCAAGTACACCCCCAAAAATACATCTTTAAGTCCGCGGCTCCCTACACACACACACACACACACACATACACACACACGCACGCACACACACACACGCACGCACGCACGCACGCTCACACACACACACACACACACACACATTACCGGCAGACAGACAGCCTTAGCATTAACCAGAAATTAGCCTCATTACAGGCCATTGACAGACCGAGTCTGTGAGGCCAGTCGACATTAGCAGCTAATGACTATTTCAAAGCCCGAGTCATGGCTAATCCCCCACACGCGTTTACATTCTGTCAAGGTCTTAGCCACGCTGACTGGCAGAATGAAAACATTACACGGCAAATGAGCGATGCCACCACAATGAAGGCGCGTTATGGGAAGATCACACGCACACAAACATGCACGCATAATCCTGAGCGTGTCTGTGAATGTAACTCACCCCACCCACCCCACTCTCTCTCTCTCTCAGATACCTACACACACACTGACGCACAAACACATACATACACGTACACGCACGCACGAACACGCACGCACGAGCACGAACACACACACACACACACACACACACACACCCTATGTGTGACGGGACATAAAACAAAAATAATTACGCAGACATGCACGCAAGCACGCACGCACGCATGTACTCACACACACACACATTCTCTCTCTCTCTCTCTCTCTCTCCCTCCTCTCACCCACACGTTGATAAACGTGTTCGTGCACTATTACAGCCCGCTAAAACGGAAAGGGATGGAACGCGAAAAAAAAAACAAAAAAACGTTGGCTGAAAAAAATGACTTACCAGTTAGTTCCCTCACTTGTATCTTGAGGAGAAGATTCTCATACTTGTGTTCTCTGCAATCGGTTTTGACAGTTCTGTCTACCGATATTAGAACTCTGCGATCTGTCAGAGTCGTCCATCACAGTAGTCGTTGAAACCGATACAGAAATCTTTTCAAAACTGTCTCGTACTCTCGTTCATCATGTATGTGTACTCGTATAATTCGTAACTACGGGGAACAAAATGAGTGCTTCAAAGTGTCTTGTTTTCTATTGTCATCAATTATTACGATTTATGAACTTAACAAAATTACATGCTGTTACTCGGTTAAACGGTTAAATAAAATGGCATGTAGTTGTTTTTTTTGTGTGTGGTTTTTTGTTTTTTTTTTGTTTTTGTTTTGTTTTGTTTTTTGTCTAAAAATCACCAGAGACTCTGAACTTTGCAAAATTACGTGCATTCATACTCAAGTTACATTAAATGCTCCCAATCACTTCTGACCCACTGAGAAAATAGGCTACGACTGGTGAAGGATATCCCTTAAGGGCAAAAAGTTCACTTTTTTCTCTTTTTTTTCTTTTTTTAAGAGGGGTGGTGGGGCATGGGGATTGGGGGCTGGCTTTGTTTCCAACTCCAGCTAGGTTCGGGGGGGAGACCAGCCAACTGGTAATTAACGTGTTTATTTTTTCTAAAATGTCCCCGAAGTTTTCCCCCTTCCCGTCTGTTTACGTCTCTCAACAGGTGAAGCGTTTCTCCCCTTTCATTCCTTGCCAGCAGTAAGCAGTTTGGTTTGGAAGAGAGACAGACAGTCAGACAGAGACTGAGACAGAAAAACAGACAGACAAACACACACAGAGAGAGAGAGAGAGAGAGAGAGAGAGAGAGAGAGAGAGAGAGAGAGAGAGAGAAATGTCTGAGATCGAGACAAATGACTGCCACAATTTTCCAAAACCGCTTCAAGCTGATTTTAGAGGGCCAATTTTAGTTATTGCACAAAGGGATATTTTGTCGAAAACGGAAAAAGCACGAGCAATCTGAACCTGAGTTTCTAACCCTGTTCAAAGAAGTATGTTTCCTCAGCACATATAATTATATGTATCATGAAGGTACAAATAGACAAACGGGAAAACAATGTTGTTATGATCGATTACGCTAAAGTAGTATATTCCCAAGCCAGCTTCCTGATCACAATTTGAAAGACTGAAAGATAATTCAATGAGACATGCGTGTACGCGCCGCGCGCGTGTGTATCAGTGTGTGTGTGTGTGTGTGTGTGTGTGCGTGTGTGTGCGCGCTCCATTGAGTGCGTGCGTGCGTGTGTATCTGTGTGTAGGCGCGTGCGTATGTAGTATGTGTGTGTATGATTGCGTGTGCGTGTGTATGTGCCGGTGTTAAATGTTGCAAGTTCCGAGTGCAGTTTGCATGCACACGGTTGTTCGTGCTCCCGTGCTCGTGTATTAAGAGGAGTGATGTGAGTTCCCTAGTGTGTCCATGGCCTTAATTCTTTTGAGGACACGGCCGGGGCTGGTTTTTCGATCGCGTTTCTGGTTTTGTGCCGATGACTGCTATTGAAGTGTGTGTGCATACACAGCCACAAACAGAGACACACAAACACGCGCGTGCGCGGTGTGCGTACGTGTGTGTGTCAGTGTGCGTTAGTGTTTGTGCCGTGCTCTGTATGCGCGCGCGCGCGCGTGTTTGTTTCTGTTTTTTTGTTTGGGTTTCTTTTTTTTTTTGGCTTTGTTTTGTTATTGTTTTGTTTATTTGTTGTTGTTGTTTTTTTTTAATTTAGTGTGTGTGTGTGTGTGTGTGTGTGTGTGTGTTCATGCCAGTGTGTGTTCATCAGTGCCACTGAGTGTGTGTGCCGTGCGCGGTCGTGTGCCGGGTTTGTCACTAGAGCTCAGAAGTGCTTTGTATGCGTGCTTGCATGCATGCGTATGTATGCGTGTGCGTAAGCACACGTTACCTGTGTGTGTATGGCTGGCTGGGTTATAAATTGACAAATAAGAATTTAATGAGCATGAACTAAAGTGACATGAAAGCACGCAAAGACAGGTCAGACAGAGACCACAAAACTTGTTATACTGACCCAACTGTGACTGGGAAACGGTCTCACACCTGTGCTGCAGCAACCATGTAAACATCTCTGACCCTTTTTCTTGTAGACGGTGCACATACTTCAAAACTGGAGGAGGGGCATTTAAAAAGGAGGAATGAGAACAAGGCAAGGAAAGAAGAAAAAAAATTTTCACCCTTGATTCGCTACTTTTTGATAATTTTGACGGTCCACTCTCTTCACAAAGCTCTGTCGTTGATCCTTTCTAGTTCCTTTGAACGGCCAGCTCCTTGTGCACACTGGGCATTGACCAGTCTCCTCGAAACAACTTTTCTGTTTCAGCTCTGCTGTTTACCAGTTTGACCGACGTGGTGTCGTCTGCCATGATTACAGGGGAAGTAACTCTGAAGGTACAGCGTGTTCAAAGTAGAATGGTTCCCTCCCTTCATTGAACATTCTTATTTTGTCGCTTGAATTTCTCGTATGCATGAGTGCGCGCGCGCGCGCGAGTGTGTGGGTGTGTGTATGCGTGTGTGTGTGTGTGTGTGTGTGTGCGCGCGCGCGTCTGTATATGCATGTAGGCACCAGAGAATTTATTGTATTACTTTTTGTTGTTGAACCAGATTTCTCTGCATCAAATTTAGGCTGCGCTCCTCTTCTCCTTCTTTCCGTTCCACGACCAACATCGATTTGCCGATGACTCGTGTCTCCATAACCCACCGAACACCGACATGGGTTACAGGATCTTTAACATGCGTATTTGATCTTCTGCGTGCATATACACACGAAGGGGGTTCAGGCACTAGCAGGTCTGCACATATGTTGACCTGGGAGATCTGAAAAATCTCCACCCTTTACCCACCAGGCGCCATCACCGAGATTTGAACCCAGGACCCTCAGATTTAAAGACCAACACTTAAACCACTCTTTCTACAATTTTTTTCCTTGGGAAACTCTCCCAAGAGAAGGACCTAAAGAAAATCTGAACCACCCTTCTTAATTAAATTATATTTTCTTTTAAAAACTGTGCAGTCCTTCTTTTATATGATTTCAGTTTTCTTCCAAAGTCAATTCCTTTCGAAGTCCCTTGTTTCCATTTACTCCATCGTTTGAACTGGCTGCATAGACTAAGAAACTGTGAAGAATAATTTGGAGAGACTACATAGAAGTTTGATTCATTTCTTGTCTTCGAAGTAAACAGAAAACAATCTGTTTTTCTTCTGGGGTTCTTGTTTTTTTGTTGTTGTTTATCTTAGTTTTGAATTAGGTGTTTCTTATCTGCTTCCCATAAAGTTGAAATTTCTTTCCTTCTCACAATTTTCTGTAGCGTCTTTCTCTTCCACAAACTTTAAGCAAGCATGTTCATTCACATTTGCAAATAATGGTCACTTTCTCAGTCTCTCAGACGTCAAAATATACACATCAGTCAATCATTAATTCAGACAGCAAAGAAACTCAACACAAAGCAAGAAATGTGTTTCATTGTTTATTCAAAAGATTTAAGGGACAATACTTATATTCAAAGCACTACTTTGTTCTTGTGAAAGGTTTTTAAACATCTAAAAAAAAAATTAAAAAAAAAGAAGTGTGTTGACCAATATACACCACATCACAAAATATGTCCAAATGGAACCTAAAAATATAGGTCCAGAAATTGTTTATCATAAGACTGAGCATCTTCCATTGGATCTACACAGTCAGATCAAACATGTCTTCAGGAACTTATAAAAGAGACACAAAATAGTTATAAAAAAAAGGCAAAGAAAAATGGTGCAGTTAAGAAACACTATGTATGCTGTTAATCATAAACAGAAGAGACTATCAACTACACTAATCTAAACAATGTGATGCTCGTGCTGAAGAAATACAGTATCCAAAGAAAATTATGATATAATTTTTATATGTATCCTTTTTTTTTTCTTTTTCTTTGTCCTTTTTGTGAGTGCAGCATTCATTACACATAAGTAAAATACTGAGACACAACAAATATTCATCAAGTGCCATGACAGTATTTGAAGATAGCAAAAACGTTAATCCGAATGTAAAATATTCATCAGAATGTAAGAGAACATTCATATTCATACAAAAAGAAAACAAAAACACTTACTGATACAGACACAGTATATAAACCGTCAAGATGAAAAAACACATTAAAAAAAAAAGAAAAAAAAGCAGTCATTATACAAAATGTACCCATGGAAAGTTGAAGAGAGGAATAACTGGAAAGGACACCATATTCACCACTTGCGTACAATCCACACTTATTTACACAGTGCAGTAAAGACATCAACAGTCCCAGTCAATCCCCCCCAAAAATGAAAGCAAAGAAATATATAACAGGTGAATCCCACCCAACTCTTTCCAAATGCGTCTGGATGTTTGTAGCCTTATTTTTAATGAAAAGATTTCATTGAAATATAGAACAGTTGATGCTATTTGGCAGGCACATGAATGTTTATCATGTTTGATCCATTAGGCAACAAAACTGAACATGATCCAGACCAACTGAGTCACGCTCATGTATGCAACAGCAAATGACTTGGATTTTTAATTGATTATTTTTATCCATAGAAGTTAAAAGAATCCTTCACTGAAACATTAACAAAACCACAACCAAACACCCTCAAATAGCAGTGATTTATTCAATCCTTTTACATTCTTTTTTTCTGGACAAAATGGGCCATGATGGTCATAGTACTTATCTTTGTGATCTATCTGGCTCAAAGTAAGAATTAAAAAACCACATAAAAACATTAAACAAAGAACAAGAACAGGAACAACACCATCACCAAAGACACTAACAAACAATGTAGATACACCTTAATAACCTTCCAAACTATTTCAAATTCTAAGGTCCATCACAAGTAAGATAATATATTCATTATATGAACCCAGTCCTGCAAGAGTCCCACACTTTATGAAAGGCTAACGTGTTTGCTTATATTTCATTTGAGTTGTTGTTGTTGTTGTTTTTCGCTTACATCTTATTTACATTGAAGAATACCAGAGAGCCTGCAAATAATTGCCAAACCTGCATCAAATCTAAAATCAGATAAATTTTCATTTAAAACTGAATGCTTTGTTCTAATTTTAGCAAGGACCCTGCAAGACGATTATGAATGATTGATCATCCAACCAGTCAGGTTAATCAGCAAGTAAACTTCCTGCTTCAATTCACAGGATGATCTCACCATGCTGTGGGCACGAACACGCAAATACACGTGCACATGACACGGTACACATCCTACGCACATGGCATCCATAAGTGCACACCCAACAGTACACATTCCTTTCAAAAAAGGAAAAGAAATGGGAAGAAAGACTGAACTGTCTGAAAAACAACAACAAAAACAACAACAACAAAAGGCCATGTTACTGCTTACAGCTCAGCAACAAACATATGGTGGCCATTCAGGTATCTTTTCCTGTGGAAAATCCCAATCAAAATTAACCAAGTTCAAACACAAATATCCAACCAAGGCCAAAGAAATGAACAGAAGTGAACATCTTACCCAACAGGTAAAATGAACAAATAACAAATTCCAACACAAAACATTGACTGCAAAAGAGCAAAAGAATGGTCCAATCAAACCAAAGGAAACCACTACATAGCCAATGAGAATCCATTTAAAACTGACCAGTCAAATATGGGCAAAGAAACAGCTTAAGTTCCAGTTTCAAGATGGTGTCAGGACATGTGTACTGATCCATGTGGACTGCACAAGATCTGCTGTATTTGAAAAAAAAAAAAAAAGTCCAGCAGATGCCTGACATTCCAATAAACACAACATGCTGATCAGGTCTTGAGTAAAGAAACAAAAACAATACAAAACCCATCAAAACTGATCAAATGAACAGGAGAACAAAAGAAAAAGAAATCTGACAGATTCTGAATCATCATCCACATAACTTTTCCCCACAAATGCTACAACTCAGGAAGCTGATGTGAACCTCTTTGACTGGAATAATCAAACTCAGTGACAGATGAATTATCTCCTAAATGCACATCCCCGTACAGCACCATTTGAACCACACACAAGAAGCGAAGAAGGGATTCAAGACAGACCGAAAAATCATCAATATATAAAACTGAAACAAATCTACAGATCTTGATGATGCTTTTCACAGCCAAAGAGTTGTGTCATAAAGAAAGCAAGAAAAAAGAACACACACAATGAAAAACCCAAATTCAAGCACAATAATCATCAGCAAACAAATTCAAAGCCAGACACCAACTGTATCAAAAACTAACAGATTCAGAAACTAACCAAATCAAAAACCAAGAGAATCAAAGAGCAAACAAAATCAGAAACCAACCAAATCCAAAACCAACAAAATCAGGAACCAGCACAGTCTATGTGAAACATCTTCAGTTCCTCTTCCAAATACTGTTTTTAAATTATCCGATGCATGCACTAACACTTTCTTATTAACAGCATAATCAGATATAAATTTCATCACAGAAAGAGGCAGGGTCTGCAAACAGCTAAGATGGGAGCATAGTCTCCTATCTTTTATTACATGGGTCAAATTGTGAAGTGACCAAATATAAAGGAAATAGGGATCATTTTCAGATATCGCCAAACTCATATGAGAAGGCACTGTGAACACATTCTAGATCTGGACATGCAAACCATAGTTTTTACTATGTTATCCAAGGTAAACCATAGGAACATCTTTTTCATCCATGTCTCTAGAATATTACATTTGTATTATACTATACACCATCAAAATATTACTATAACATGCATATGGATATGTTACAAACAATCAAAGGTTTTTTCTCTTCGTTTCTACTATACTTTATCTCTACTATGCTAAAAACTCTTCACATATTCAAAATTATATATATATATATATATATATATATATATATATATAATCATCAAAGTACCTTTTATATTGTTCTCAAATTCTAATAAATAGTATTTTTTTATCCTTGGGGAGTGGAGGTGGCATTGTTGCTTGCTTGTTATTTTGTTTGTTTGCATCTTAGTTTAAAAGTAGAGTGATAAAGAATGGCACCGGCTGTCATGCCTTTTGTTTCAGTGGAGAGACAGACAGACAGACAGACAGAGAAAGAGATAGATGGGCAGACACAGAAAAGTGGGTGACCAGAAAAAGTAAAGACAGCAAAAACACACAGAGAGACAAAGATTTATACTGGTTATCCAGGTGACAACCAACCATTAAGGTCTTCACCACACCTATCCAAACAAAACAAAAATCAGACAATGCTTGAAACTTTCACACCAACAAAGAGGAGACGCATTAATCCACATAGCCAACTCCCTAATCTCCCCCCAATCCCCCCCCCTCCCCCAAAAAAATATATCCACCTGATAGAATGTTCATTCAGCACCAATGCCAGCCCTCTTAAACACAAAAGTCAACAGACTTCTGAAGCAAAGCATCGTCCTATAAATCTTATCACCAAGAGTTTTAAAAAAAATAAAGAACAAAAAGACGAAAATGACATACAAAAGAGATAAGATAAACGAAGAAAAGGAAAAAAAAAACGGCATGAAAGTGACATGCAAAAGAAATAAGATTTTAAAAATGGGAGAAAAAAGGCAGAAAACATCTCAAGACAACAACAGAAAAGAGGAAATTATCTGCTCCACAGAACTTCCAGGAAATGGGATGGAGCAGAGTGGCGGAAACAGACAAAAGACAAATAAAGAAACAAAAAATCCTCATAATTGAAGCTAATATGCAAAGCTCTAATCAAATGAAATACAAATATCAATTCTTCAAAACACTTTTAAAAATCCAACACCTGAAAATTCCAATGCCTAAATTCTGCCACAGCACCCCCACTTATCTTTACCAAAGGCTAAAGAGTGAACTTGTGCAGCTGTTTTTCAACCCTGCCTCACACTTCAACACTTCAACTTGTCTGAACCTTGCAAAACAATGTAAGCACAATAATCCTTCTCTGCCCAAAACTGACACAACAGGGGAAGAAAATGTACGCCCCCCAAAAAATTGATTTCTGAGACTGAAAACAGTCGTTTCAACGTAAGACAATGATTCAACACATCTCATCCACATTACAGATGGAGAGAGTAAACTATCACAAAGAAAAGAAAAAGTCAGTAATGAATGTAATCAGTATAGAAATCAGAACACAAAAAGTCTCCATCTTTGAAACAGAAAATCACAGACTGGAAAGATCAAAACAAAACAAAAAAGAACAAAAAACATCACATGGTCAATGCTTGGGACTTTAAGTGCAAGACCTGCATCAAAAAACAACAACAACAACTATATATATATGTGTATATATTCATGCTTCTGCATGATAAAATTCCTCAAAACATGACACCTGACACATGTCAGTTTGATACATGTGGGGATTAAAAATCCAAGCTGATATGATCTAAGTTGTACCCTTTCAACATATGCCCCATCAAAATGTAATGCTCACAGACAACAGCATAAATGCAGTGTCAGTATCAGTATCAGTAGCTCAAGGAGGCGTCACTGCATTCGGTCAAATCCATATATGCTACACCACATCTGCCAAGCAGATGCCTGACCAGCAGTGTAACCCAATGCGTTTGGTCAGGCCTTGAGAAAAAAATAAATAAATAAATAAATAAAATGAAATAAAATAATAAATAAAAATAAATAACAATAAAAATAAATTAAATAAAATAAATAAAGTAAAAAACAACAACAACAACAAAAACAAATGCATACACATGAACTATACTGATATCATGAACAATCCAACCCAAACTATCAAAATCTCCTCCAACATAAAGCTAAACCAAAGAAATCCCACAACAATTCACACAACATTATCCATCTGCCGTATTTCATGGATCACAAGACAAGGATTCACTGACACTGAATGTAGCCCTGAAATGTTCTGGGGGCGGAAAAAAAAAATAAACGGCATACTGGGCACTTTAACTCCTGATCCTTCACTGTAAACACCCCCCCCCCCCCAAAAAAAGAGAGAGAAGCCAAGTCAATCATAAAAAAGGCAGATACTCCCAAATCACATACACTCACATTACCATAATTTTCAGCAACAACCCACTTCAAATGAAGCCAAGACGATATAACAAAGAACAGAATAAAACATCTCTAAATCAAACATCAAATCAGTGTGGCACTGATGCAGGGAAAAGTCAAGACTCATCCTTGCAGAAGAAAAGCTGATCAGTGTCAAGCAAACAGCAGCAGGTGACTGACTTCCACAAACAGAACAGCAAAAATCTGCTGACGTTGATGTAATGACATCATCACCTAAACTGAACTGTGTGCTTCAGTTACCTGAAGCAACCTGAGAATGCAATGTTCCACACTTCTGCATTTTCAAAGTACTGGTCCCTTATTCAAAGACAGCGTTCATGTGGTCCATGTCATTTCCCCAAGCTGGAAATGCAATAAACACTCCAATATCATTTGGTGGTATTGTATGGTGTGTGGGTTATGAATGATAAACACAGGTTTCTGGTTTCTGATCTGTCAACAAGTGAATGCACACATGCTGTAGCCTTGTTTGGTCTGAGAAATGCAGACAGGTAATCTCCTGAGCTGATCGGATTTATGGAATGCTCCTAATGTGTGGAACATGGTAATCATGATCAAGAGCAAAAGAGTAGTTAGAAAACAACAGGAAATCATGTTTTTGAAATTTTCAGTTTTGAATTGTGGTCATTCTATTCTAAGAGCTCCCTTTTCATTTCTTCTTCTTTTTTTCTCAAAAGTCTTTTTTACAGTGAATCATGTTCCTTTGATCTTGGGCAAGTTCCGGGGTTGTGGGAATGCTAATACAGGTAACAAAGAGCAGCGGCTGTAAGCCGAGGGAGAAAAAGGTGTTCCCCATCTTGCACCTCAGCGCATAGCTGTGCCTTTTTGTATGACAAGCAACTGTGACCTACCACTCTTTCAGAATTGTATCCGATGTTTATATGTATATCGGTGTTCATGTGAGGTACTCCTAACAGCTTCCTTTCTTTTTTCTTTATGTCGTTTTTAAATTGAATAATTTGTGTGTGTTTAATTTTGTGTGCGTGTGTGTGTGATTTTTCCTCTTTTTTCCTACATATGTATCTATGTGTGCATGAATAAAAATGTAATGTAAAATATGAATATTACAAAAAGTTATTAAAAAAAAAAAAGAGAAAGGTGTTCGCTAGTGGTCCCAAAACACCAGATTCCAAACGCTATCCTCAATACAGATGACAGCAAATCAAGCCACTCCTGAAACAAAAGCCACAGGTTCACACACTTCATCCAGCTGAATGGCAAACTGACATGCTCACACACACAAGCAACATCACTTACAGCCAAGTAAAGCAAATCTTCCACCTACATAACCACACCCCACATATAAGCTGTACAGAAGCAAAACTACAAAAAAGTTCAAATCCAGTCCAAACAAAGAAAAATGCTCACTTTCCATAAAACAGCTATTCTCCAGTAACACTGGTCAGATGTATGATCAAGATAATGCTTTTTCTCAAGAAGCGTTGGTCAGACTGCTTCCACTGGTATGTGCCCGTTCTGAATGATCCCCAGAAACTGGGGCCTACAAATGTCTGATAAAAAAAGAAAAAAAAAGAGGAAGTATGAGAGGCAGGTATCATTGATTCTCATTCCTTTATGGTTTCATTTCATTCAGTCTTGTGCCAGACAATTTTCACATAAAATCTACAAAATTCGTCCTTTTGATAGGAAAGAGGGGTGGGGGGGTGGGGGGAGTGTGAAAGACCAAGTCCCCTAAGCACCTCACCGTATAAAGTGAACCCCTTCAAACTTAAAAAAAAATATAAAAATATAAAAAGAAGTGCCAGGAACAAAACAAATAAATGGCATTTTACATATATGCCAAAGCTACATGACCTTGAAAAGCACGAACCATTTACACAAATAAATAGAAAGAATAATTATGAACATCTTGGAGTAGCAAAACTGCATACATATGCGTAAACAATCCAGCTGTGCTCATGCCACACAAATACACACCTCACAAAAAAGAAAGACATCTGTGTATGGTAGGCGTGGGTTGGGCATTGTTTTCTCCTTGAAAACACATGTACACAGAACACATACATCTGATGCTCCCACAGCACAAACCAAAACGTCATGACAAAGTGACAGACCATACAGCAGGACCAAAAGACAATAAAAAGGACAAGCACCACATTAACTCAAGCCATGAAAACAATCCGATTTTTCCGTCACAGCTATTATCCAAAAAAAAAAAAAAAAAAAAAGGTTTCAGTAGAATTTATGCCTCAAAGCTATACCCAGCAACTATCAGATATTCTGAGTTAAAGTGAACTCTCAGCAAATTCATAATCTTCCCAGAAAGATAGCCAAATGTGTAAGGAAAAAAGCAGTGTGTGCGTGTGTGCTTATGTGTGTGTGCATGTGCACGCGTGCGTGCATGTGTGTGTGTGTATGTGTGTGTCTGTGTGTGTGTGTGTGTGTGTGTCTGTGTGACATGGAGAGAGAAGGTGAGAGGGACAGACAAAGCAAATGTATATCCCGAATGCACATGCACACAATTGGATGCTTGCAAAGATCTTAAACTGGTGAGTGTTTTATAACTGTACAATCTTTACCATCCTGTTAATCTACTTGTTGATTCAACCTGCTACCCAGCTGCAAAAGGAAACGGCAACATTTTAAAGCTACTGTCTGTTACAGTGGGACACAAACAACTTATCATGCAAAAGACTTGGAAAAAATACTCATCTCTGCAAGTACTTTGTATCAGGTATACTGGGTAAAATGCTCAAATGAAATAGATGCTCACAAAATTCTCTTGTGAGTCCGTCAAGAAAAGTGCAGATGGTTCTGTAGTAAATGTATGCTCAGATTCCTCTGGTGAACCTGTGGATATAGTCCAGA
The DNA here is from genome assembly GCF_041734735.1 of Babylonia areolata. Classification (NCBI taxonomy): domain Eukaryota; kingdom Metazoa; phylum Mollusca; class Gastropoda; order Neogastropoda; family Buccinidae; genus Babylonia; species Babylonia areolata. The sequence goes on from NC_134893.1 coordinate 31,486,729, forward strand.
AATACAGAGTGAATACAGGCTCAACAGAGCAGTGTTGTGAATGGGTCATGCGCAGCAGTGCATGCAAAAAAGAGACAGGATGCCTATGGTCAAAGCCACTACAGTCTGGATCACTTTCAGCAGAGAAATCGTTCCTGTGTTGTGTGAAATTTGTGCAGACACTCCACACAGCACCTCAGCCCACTCCATGCTTCCTCTCTCAGGAAACATGGGAGCTTCGTTCACAGGAAAAGACACCATTGACATTTGTGCGTGCTCTTTGCACGATCTACAACTAAACTAAGTTCTTCCATTGTGTAGATGACGGAGGCTACTTTCCCAGTGCTACTGGAGACACGATAACAATTCATTTCAGCTCTGTTCATGCTTTCATTGTGGCATTTGAACAAGTGCTTCACTCCTAACACTATCAAAGCAATCTGTTGAGCACTACCAAGACAATGGTACATTTGAGCATTTGACAATAAATCGATGTCTTGACATGGTCACATTTCTCCACAAGGAGCTGAGTTGTTCTTCCATGTCACATGGAATGGTAAAAATTGTAACACAGAAGGACAATCCTCAGGACGGAAGCAACACTTAAAAAAACATCCACTGAACACATTTTCATGTCATTTGTACCTAACAGCAAATGAACCATTTTCAAACTTAAGGAGATACGTTCTGTTGCTTTATAGCCCTTTGAGCTAAGGTGTTACTTTTCTCAGTGTCAATGAAAGCAAATAAAAGAATATGTAAAAAAAAAAAAGATGGTTGGAAGCAAGAAGAGAATATCTAAAAACAAAAAAATAAACAAAAAAGAAGATGGGTCAGGGTATAAGGGCAGATGGACAGAAAGAAAAAGGGAGAAAGGTGGTCTGCACTCCGGAATCCATGCAGGTTCAGAAAAAAGCTAAAAATTTAAAGCTGTACATTTTCAAAACATATCACATGAACATTTGCCTTAGGCAATATTGATACTGGGTAAAGCAAAACACATAACAAAATCAAGAGAGACATGGCTGTCTTTCCTTTTTATATTTTTCTCTTCATTCTGTTTTTTACGCTCAAATATAACTGGACAGCCTTACTGCCAGGAAGACAGATAAAAAGTCATATGTGATTCAAAGTCTACCTCACAATAGTTACAGAGAAAACAAATCAAAAAGCCTATAAGTGAAAAATAAAACCAAAGTGAATAACCTATTCAACCCATTCCCTGTCACAGACGAGCATTGCTTGTCACTGAACAACAATAACCTCCTTTTGTGGAGATGGGACATAACTCTTACAATGCTCATGTCACTGCAGTGTGAAAGCATAGGACACAGCCAGTCTTATATTTCTGCAACCATCATAACGAACACAGCTCTTGGACTAGCTCTTCACTGAAGCGGAAATAACTGAAAGCCAGATCTGGTTGGGGTTGGGGGGGGTTCTTTTTTATTATGTTGTTTTCTGTTGTTTTTTTGCCTGTAATCAGTCCTTATTCACTTTACAACAGGAAAAAAAAAACAACCAACGTATCACAAGATTTAGTAAAGAAATGATGCAGTCAGAATCATTCAATGTGAGTGACTGTATATTCTGCAAGTCCTAGAGAATCGCTGCATTTCATAGCAGCAGAAGTCAGCACCATTCTTCATCATTAAAACTTCTCTCATGCGAGACAGCACCACTTTCTTCAGTAAAAACAAACCCACACACCCAAAGTCACATAGGATTTTTAAGCTTTTCACAAAGGCTTCTTTTTTTTCTATCCCATAGTTTCATGACCTTTGGGGCACCATTGATGACCTGCCAACCAGTTCTCTCCATTTTTCCGTGTTCCTCGGGAACACACAGAAAATCTAGTGTCTTACGGAAAATTGGGGCAACACCACATGAATTTAGGCTCAACATTCAGTAAATCTAGTGTCTAAAAACTGGGGCACAGTGACCTGATTATATCAATGTTCAGTGGCAAAGTGTTTAAACTGTTTGGGTTCTGATGTCTTCTTTGTTAGATGGTCAAAAAGTGTTAAGTTTATTTTTCCATCCTCCTCTCTCTCTTCACCATCTTACCTTTTCTTCCTCCTTGCACAGTTCTATTCACTACTATAAACAACATGATTTGATTTGATTCACTACTTCCCCTTTCCTCTCTCCCTCCCTCCAGGTAGCACTTTGAATATCTTTACATCTTGCTTTCATTTCACAAAAAAAAAAGAAAGAAAAAAAAAGGGTGGTTCCTAATCACAAAAAAACTAGAATACACAGCTACAAAAAAGTCTGAACAAGGTGCTTGTCAGCTGCAGCGTGTTATACACTGAAAGCCAATGGAATACAGGAGCGCAAAAAACACACACACAAAACGTACAAAAATAATATTGCACAAAGAGGATTTTCCTGCTGCCTGGCATCAGATAGAGGGTGGGGCTACCCAGGGTAGCACGACACTGTCCCTACCCAGCACCACTCACACCCAGCCATGGTGGCAGACATGCACACATGCAAGCATACACACACTCACACACACACTCACACACTGACGTCACTTAACGAGAAAAGACGTTGTATTAAAGGAAGAACCCGCTGTGACAGGCCTAACCTCTCATATCACTCGCTCTTTCAAAACACTTGCCAACTTCTCTCTCTCTCTCTCTCTCTCTCTTTGTTCTTTTTTTTTGTTGTTTGTTTGTTTTTTTGTTAGATATATTTTCAAACAGAATGGCCCTGAAAGCATATATTCACATCAAGGCTGCATAAATCTAAAGCTAACCATACCACTCTGGAAGCCGATAACAATAAGTAGCTTTATGTCATCCTTACGGTGTATCACACACACATCCACTCATACATATATATATATATATATATATATATATATGCATACAAGTATGCTTCAATGGTCTCTTTTCTAAAGTGCAGATACAAACTAATAAAAAATGTCCCTTTCTGTTCTCTCAAAGTGACCAAAAAAAAACAAACAAACAAAAAAAATCAGCTAACAATGCATAATACTCAACTCACAAGTCTGAGTTACATGTTTTCATCCTAACAATCTACATCAACCCAGCACAATGTCAATAAACCAGAACAGAACAACATTTTATTAATTCCTTCTTACAACTACACAAAATCCAAACACTATCATTATAAGCCTCTTAAGAACAAATCATGAGAAAAACACAACATCAACAAAGCCAAAGCAGTATAAGCCAAAATCAGAGAATTAAAAGGCCCAAATCAAAAACAATGCCAAGACTTGGAAACATACCGCAACTCTAAACAACAGTGTAGAAGTATCCCTGACTGCCAGCTTCTGCAAGTCATCAATCTTCCACAGCTTATATATAACCTTTCTTCATCCCTTCTCCTCACGAGCTGCAAAGTGCACAGCATACTCACTGACACCAGCTCTGTCTTCCCACTGTACAGGCAGTGTCAAGCTTCTGGAATAACAGTACTTGGGTCGTTTTTCCTACATGCACGATCTACACCCCCCACCCCCCTCTCCTCCTCTGACCTCACCCCGACCCCTCTTCCAGAAACAAATGCGTCCAGTTCAAATGTACATCCTCAGCACTTGCTTCACACAGCTGTATGCAATAATTCATCCTATTTCAAGCATTAGAATGGTTGCAAAGATAGAGGCGGTTCAGCTGTCACTGATCCTCCTCTTTCCTTGCAACTAAAAAAAACAAAAAAACAAAAAACAACTGAAACATAGGAAATTACAGGCAATCCAATCATCCCTGTCCATTCACTACCAGTGTGCCTCTTGATATATATCACGTTTGTGCAGGTTTAGTTTGCTTACATACTTTCGCAACGCCATCAATCAGAATCTCTATTAATTACCAAGTGTGCCAGGGTGACGAGGAATATTTCACATAATCATGACTCCTGTTTCAAGACCACTGCACTTGTCAACAGTGCTGAGTGTAACGCAAGTCACCAACTAATGGCATTTCTGTCTAGAACTGTGTGTCTTGGGCAGGGGAAAAAACAAGACTTTAACACACTCCAGAATTGAGTGTCACAGTCAACACCTAGTTTTCATCCACCCACTTTATATCTTGTTTCCCCATCTGCCTTTTCAGGGTGAAACTATCGATTGTAACCTGTATTACATCAAAATTTTACAAAACCATCAAGTGACCAGCACATACACAGAAACAGAAACCAGTAAAGAAGATAGAAACTTGGAATGAAAAAAGAACGGCAAACAACACTCACCCATGAATTTTGCACATTTATCTTAGCACTGGATATTTAACAATCTATTGTTCAAAAACAAACTTTTGAAAAAAAGGAAGAAATTAAAAACTGAAAGTTTATCAGATTAGCTTTATCTTAAGTTAACTGTTTTCCTTTCTTATTTTTATCCCCAGCCCTACTCCAAATAGAGAAGGTACCAATACCGATAAGAAAAACGTACCATAGATAAGAATGAGAAATTACTTCCTGACAGATCTGATGATTCCATAGTAGAACAGATTCTAATTATATATGGCTAGATCATGTCACATCTCGTACGATGGTAAAGTTTTCCACTTGTGACATAAGCAGCACCACTGTATACAATTGATGATTTTGAATTATGATTTCATGTCAGCTTAAAGACGAATATGTAATTTTTCCAAATAATTTGAATTAAAGCTGAACTAAACATCCCCCCCCCCTCCCATCCCTTTTTTTCTAAGCTGGAAGTCATCAGCCTGACATCTTTCAAACTGTGTGTCATACAAATTTTGAGATTATTTAGTAGACAAAGGAAAGTGAAGTCACAATTCCACCCTAAAATCTTGTTTAATTGTACATACCTGCAGTAGCCCACTGGTGCTGACTCTGGCAGGAAGGGGTCTGATTCCTGTACTGTGCTATGGCTAGTGACCTCCCTTAGACTAGTTAGTATATTACCTCCCTTACGCTTGTTCTCCATGAGTTGTGCAGATTTGAAGCTTTGCAACAGCTTTTTTTTTTTTTTCATTATTCCATGTGGGTTTTTTTTCCTTTCTTTTTGTTTATATTCCTGCTCTTTATTTCATTGCTTTCTTCTTTCATTTATGTTGCTTTTTTGTGTGATTTTTATTTCTTTTTAAAAATTTTTTAATTTTATTTTTTTATAATATTTGTTATTTCAAAATGAAATCCAAATTTCTTGGTTCTCTTTAATCCTTCAAGAGAATACTGCTTTAACAATGATTGTGATCTTAAAAAAATAACCAAAATGGGGTAAAAAAAAAAAAAAAAAAAAAAAAGGGAAAGAAAACACACTCCACACGTAACAATGTGTATCTCACTTTGTTCCTTTCTGCCTCATACAAGGACAATCAAACAGACACACAAGCACGCACGCGCACGCGCACGCACACACACACACACACACACCCACATCTTTGAGTGAAATGAGCAGTTTACAGGGAACCAAAAACACGAAACAGAACCCAACTGGTTTTTTTTTGGTTTTTTTCTCTTGCCACCCTTAAACACAACACATAGATTCACAGACCAGTCCCTATAACATAAGAGGTGACAGATCCATGATAAAAAAACAAACTCAAAAGCAAATATTCCCCCCCAAAAAATGGCTAAGTATCACAATATACAGGAGTACATTGTTTCAAAACAAAGTCACAAAAAGAGCATGGTCTCAAAGAAATAACTGCAATCCCACAATAAATCTTTTCGTGTTTTCTTTAAAGAAAGACAACAATAATACATAGTCTTCAAAAGTATTCACGGTCACACCAAAAACATGTTTCCACCATAACAGTAATCAAAAACAGCATAAAAAATTATTTCAAAAAAGGATACAAAGTTATATGAGGTTATCATATGAGACTGAAGAAGAAGGGGTGAAAAAAATCCTGCGTGAACAGAGATGTCATAAAATCATGTATTCGCATAGCATCTGTCATGGAATAATTATAGGAAACGTGGAGGAAGGAAGGAAGGAAGAAAGGGGAGGAAGGAAAGTAGTGCTGAGGGGAGAAGGGTGTGTGGGAAAAGATGGGATGGAAGAGGGAGAAGAAAAAAAGGGGGTGGGCGGGACAACTCCCACCACCCCACCCCAAAAAAACCCAACGACAAAAAAATACAACTCTGCATCACAGCATGTGGTGCTTGGTGGGTAGGGCACAACGACTGTGGAAAAACCGCAAAGTGAAGATAGAGAGAAATTCCAGTCTTGGTCAGAACAGAGTGGAGGCGACAGGGCAGGGCAGGGCTAGTGGCAACGACAACAGTAGCAGCAGCAGCGGTGTAGATTGTGGTGGCGGTTGTGGTGGGGTATACACCATGTCTGGCATCAACTGAGCTGCATCGCCACAGCGCCAACCGACAACTGCAGGTGAAGAAGACTCCACACTCCACACCACACCCTGTGTGTGAGTGTGTGTTGTGTCCCCTGGCTGTATGCGCTGTTCAAGTACCGAAAAAAGGACAGGACAGGAGAGGAAAAGGACAGGGCAAGGACTGCCTCCACCCCTGCTCTCCCCCTCTGTAGCCAGGCCTGTGGAGGGTAGAGGGATGGGGCCTACTACTTGGTGGTGGGGGAGGTGGGGGAGCTGGAGGTGTGCAGGTGCACGTTCACCCACTTGCTGTCCTTGCGCTGCCAGATGCGCGTCTCCTCCGACTGTTGGGTCACCGGCAGGCCTGTCCTGCTTCAAACACACCAGGTGAGGGAAAGTCAGAATTAAAGAAAAGGAAAAAGTACTACTACCAGCGCTGCTAAGACAAAGGCAATCACCAACTCAAACTACTGCCAGCGCTGCTACGACAAAGGCAATCACCAACTCAAACTACTGCCAGCGCTGCTACGACAAAGGCAATCACCAACTCAAACAACTGCCAGCGCTGCTAAGACAAAGGCAATCCCTAACTCAAACTACTGCCAGCGCTGCTAAGACGAAGGCAATCGCTAACTCAAACTACTGTCTGTGCTGCTAAGACGAAGGCATTTGCTGACTCAAACTACTGTCTGTGCTGCTAAGACGAAGGCAATCGGTAAATCAAACTACTGCCTGTGCTGCTAAGACAAAGGCAATCACCAGCAAGCCTGTCCTGCTGCAAACACACCAGGTGGGGGAAAGACAATATTAGGCCTCCTTCGGTCATGGCTGACCATGGACAGAGTATATCCAACCCAACCTAATGTCTAATTGGGCTGTCTGCTTGGACCAAGCAGCATCGCCTGTGACTGCAGAGACCGATGCGACAGAGACAGTCTCTGTCACAGCGGTCACATGTGTAAGCTGATGCTGGTCTGTTGGCTGCCGTTCCTTTTCTGCAAGCTCGCTTTTCTGCTGCAGCAGCTGACAGTTTGTCCTCACCAATCCGTAGCTGATTCTTGAGAGTAGACAATATTAGAGACAAAGAAAAAGTACTACTTCTCTTTACAAGATAGAGGTAACTTACTCAAACTACTGCTGCCAAGACAAAGGCAATCACCAGCAGGCCTGTTCTGCTTCAAACATTACAAGACCATAAAAATATCAAAACAATAGTACTGTAATTTTCAGCCCATAAGGTGCTATATATTTTTTTTAACTCAAAATTTTACCCCTGCATCTTATCGGCTGTATGCGCTCTATGTCTGAAAACTAAATTCTGACCACCACATGGGGCCACCTGACACAACAAACAGAATATATGACAAAATCGTTGATCACAGATCTTGAGTGCATATATATATATATATATATATATATGTACCTATCAGAGTGAATTTCTTCCATAGAATTTTGCCAGACACACAGACACACACACAGACACACACACACACACACACATATATATATATATATATATATATATATATATATATATATATATACACACATATATACACAGTAGTATGGTTTCTTTGATTGTTACTTAATCTTGATTTTGATGGCTGTTGAATTCTGTCCACAGAATAGAAAATCCGCTTTCTTTTGTTATTCTGTTGCATGTCTTCAACTAGATAATGACACACATCTATATAATTACACAAACATATGTGCACCTGTAGAAAGTTTCAGTTTCAGTTTCTCAAGGAGGCATCACTGTGTTTGGAAAAACCCATATGCATGACACAACACCTGCTGGGCACATGCCCGACCAGTAGCACAACCTAACACAGTCAGGCCTTTAATGCATGCATAATATTTGTGTGGCTATAAGAGTGGATTTCTTGAACAGAATTCTGCCAGAGGGCAACACTAAGGTTGCCATGGGTTCTTTTTCAGTGCGCCATGTGTGTGCTGCACATAGGACCTCAGTTTATCGTCCCATCCGAACTGACTAGATATTCACTTTGATTTTCCCGTCAAACTTGGGAATAAGGGCAAGACCTGGAATCAAACCCAGACCCTCACTGTATTGGCAAATAAGTGTCTTAACCATGGTTAACTATGTCTGCATGAGTATGTGTGTGTGTGACTGAAACCTGACTGAATGACTCAGGAAACGAATGATGAGTGCCCAATAGCAGCCGTCACTTGTCTCTACCAAGGCAGCCTTTTGTGCCAATGATCCCATGTTTGTAAAGAACTTAGAGCTTGGTCTCCAACTGAGGATAAGCGCTATATAAATATCCTTATTGTTATATTACCTGTCGATGCACTGCGTGAGGCGCACATAGGCGATGCAAGCAGCATCGTCTCCCAGCAGGTGGACATGGGGGTTCAGTATACTGGTGTTCACAGGCTTGCTGTTCTTGGACAGCACTGCAACCAACAACACGACACAGCACCTGCATCTTTAATCTGACCCTTCATGTTCTTTCCTTTGAAAGATATCCATGTCAGACTACCGTGTTTGTCGCTTGGCATATGCTATGTCACCATCTTTACTTTGGAACTTGGAACAGAACACTATATAAACCCAACAGATCATCAGGTGGATAAAGGTTTCATAATACTGAGACATTGTGCGGACCGCTTTATCATTATCATTATCCTTTGTTTAGCTGTTATATTTGAAGTGTATCCAATACCTTAATATATTAGTTATTTTTTAAAACACATTGAATTAATATATATATATATATATATATATATATATATATATATATATATGTATATGCATATGTATATTGAACTTTTATTTCCTGAAGTCTGTGTGTTGTGTTGTCTGAGCGCTAGAACTGGGTAGAGTGTTGGTTCTATTCCATCCCTCACTGGTGAAGTGACATCAGCGTGGCATGAGTCTTAGTGCAGTTTTCTACTTTTCTGTACTGTGTGCTTTATCAATGATGCAACTGATTGTGCTGAGCACATGTAACGCAGTCCCCAAGATGAAAAGTTCCAGTACAGAAAATGGTGACCAGCGTAATGACCTGTAGCTCAATCTTAGCTCCGTGAGGTGACAGCCCATCAATGACAAGCATACTCATCAGCAGCAGTCAAGAGATTCACATTTAGCAAGTGTGTATCCTCAAATACAGTACAGAACATAAAAACAGAATGTGAACACAATTCAAATTAAAATCATAAGACTTCGCTTCAAATGATTAAAAATCACAGCAGATACAGTATGTTGTACCTTTGAAGCATCCCAAATTTTACATATGTAAATCACAGCATACAGAGTATGTGTACCTTAACACATTCCATCCTAGGGAGTTTACAACTATGGCAGACTTCCCTGCCAAACTGAGGAGGCAAAACGCAGAAAAAAAATAATGACACTGACCAGTTTTCCCCCAAAACTGACACACGTGGACAGAGCCAGAAATACTGTAAAAGTTAATTCTCTTTGCTTGTGGTTGATGCATGTGCTGGAACGCAGATACTGTTTTTATCAAACAAATTTGATGCTCAGGTGCAGGACTCAATAAGTTAAAACATCCCAGATTTAAAATGTGTCCCCCCATACCCCCCCCCCCCCCCCACATCACACTACCACGTATAGTGATTTTTCATTTCATTTTTGTTGTAGTTTGATGAAGTAGTATCTATGATACGTTTATCAATGTACTATTTGTATTTGCCCTTTGACAGATTTCGTTCATCTCATGGCGTTACACTTCTTTGTGTGTGTGTGTGTGTGTGTGTGTGTGTGTGTGTGTGTGTGTGTGTGTGTGTGTGTGTGTGTGTGTGTGTGTGTGTGTGTGTGTGTGTGTGTGTGTGTGTGTGTGTGTGTGTGTGTGTATGTGTGTTTGTGTATACTTATATATGCAGAGGTATTTGATTTAAAGAGTGCTTTTGAATGTCAACAATTCTTCTACACGCAGGATGTACATGAATGAAACTTTGTTTCATCCCCTTCCCAACCCAAGCCCTCCTTTGTATTGTGACCCAAGGCCGATTTACATTAAAACATTTCTGAGTTCTGAGTTCTCTCTCTCTCTCTCTCTCTCTGTGTCACGCACACACACACACACACACACACACACACACACACAAAGACTACTAACCATGATCAAAGTAGAACTTGTGAAAGTCCATCCCAACAATAAGGTTACCTAAAGTCTCTGGCTCAAAGCAGGTCAGATGAGGATCTGCCAGGTTCCTGCACACAGACAGCAACACATGCCTCAGATCTCACTGAGCGAAACCATTCAATTTTAACAATCATCCTCCGTGATTCAGAATCAAACCAAAATCATGTTGCTAAATACTGCCCATCCGACGGAAAACCCATCCAAAATGTAAAATCAATCAGAGAAAAATAAACATTTCAAGTTCACTTTCACTTTCAGTCTAAAGGAGGTGTCAAAACCTGAGGACTAAGTATATGCACTGCACCTCATACAGAAGTATATACATACGCATATATAAGCATATAAGTATATACACTACACCACAAGCCTGACCTTCAATCAGACATACCAAACATACTTAACAGGCCAAGAGAGTTCAATTTAAGTATGTGAAAAGGCCACTATAAAACAACGTCCAAAAAGAGTTCCTTCAGACACTGAAAAAATGCTAATAGAACTCTGCAAAAACATGGCTTCATAGAGGCAACTGTGAAGCACTTGTGCCTGATATCATGCAGATCACAGCAGTCGATCAGCTGATGCTTGATACTGAGAGGCTGATTGCAAGGCACACACCCTGAGGTCCTTTGCCTTTTAAGTCACAAAGTTTTTAAAAAAGAAACCATCTTAGTGCTATGTAAATAAAGAGTAGAAAGTGGTGTTTCAAGTCATAAAACAATATCCAAAACAATCAGCCTAAAACTGAGCAAATTTTCTGGAGATATACCACTCTTGATAACCTGTGTGAATTTTCAGCCTTCCACAGATATTTCCCTTCTTCTAATGACATCATCAGTGACGTCACTATGTAGGTATGTGATACAAACTAGGGCACTAAAGACATTTAAAAACAAAAACAAAAACAAAAAAACTAACGAATGTCCTGTTTGGCAACCTGCAAGAGGTCTGTCTCCTTCCTTTTTCCCAAGAAGAATTTAGGGCAGATTTGGAACAGTTGGATGTCAGTCTGGGGGTTCCTTTCTTCTTAAAACTGATGTTTGCTACATGACTGAACATCGAGTTTGAGGTCCCTGAACAGTACTGTGGTGCAACAAAATAAAGTTTCTGATTTGTTTGGTATTCTTGGCAAATTGTTCTGAAACTTTCCTGCCTAAAGTACCCACATGACAAGGAAACCAAGCCATAACATCATAAAATTTGCTTTTACTAGTAGTCCAAAGTTCAAGAAAATCAATCATCACAGGCCAGTAATAGCCATAAGAACAGAAAAAGAATCAGAGAAGACCAAAATGTTTTTTCAGGTGAGACCAAAATGTTTTTTCAGAGTCAAAATGAGGTCACAACGTTCAACTGCATGGACAGAACTATCAGGAGGAACTTACTCCCTGCCTGCTATGCCCTTTAGCATACAGGGCAGCAATGAAAAACTCATCACACACAGTGAGGTTTGCTTCTTCTGTTACTGTTTCTGTGACAAAGCTTTTTTGTGCGATTGGGTTGTTAGCCCTGTGCCTATCTTCCAGCCTGGGGGACCAGTGGGTTGTGCTTTATCTGGCCTCTACCCAGATGTCAGGTCAGGGGCATAGCCCTTGCTACTGGTACCATGTAACCCAGTACTACCTGCCGCATGTGAAGTCTCCCAACGACGGACCAGGTGGAGGAGGAAACCTTTCCCAACGGCTGTGAAGGCGGAGGAGGATGACCAAAGGGCAGGGGGAGCTCTTATCCTTGGCTGGAAGTCCCCCTAGGAGACAGAGCTCCGAAGAAAAAACCTGCACCTGCCGAGGCCGTCCTACACGTGGCAGTATCTGCACCTGTGGGACTGTGAGTGTCGGTAGGCGAGAGAGTAGGAAAGGGACTGCACAACTCCTCCTCACTAAAAAAAAAAAGTCACCTGTGCTGGTCAGGCAACAAGGCAACCCATGAGGACATGCAGTTCATTATGGACAGGTTCTCAACCTCCTGCAGGCGCTTTGGACTCACCATCAGCCTCAGCAAGACCGAGTCCATGTACCAACCGGCTAGCTCACAGAACACCAGTGCCTCCCCCCACCTGCAATCAAGATCAATGACACAGAGATCAAGTCAGTCGACAAGTTTTGCTACCTGGGCAGCCCTTGATGCAGAAGTGACGCTGCGCATCGCCAAGGCCAGCTCTGCCTTTGGCAGACTCAACAACAGGGTGTGGAACAACAAAGGCATCAGGCTCAGCACCAAGATGAAAACATACAGAGCTGTTGTGCTGACCACCTTGTTGTACTGCTGTGAAACATGGACGACATATCGCCGTCATATTCAACAACTTGAGCAGTTTCACCAGAGATGCCTACGAAAGATCCTCGGCACAAAGTGGCAAGACAGGGTCTCCAACCTCCAGGTCCTAGAGAGGAGCGGCCTGCCCAGCATCGAAAGCCTGCTGATACAGTGCCAGCTACGCTGGACAGGACATGTTGTCCGCATGACAGACAGCAGGATCCCAAAGTTGCTTTTGTATGGCCAGCTGAAGGAAGGCCACCATGAACTTGGAAGACCCTGCAAGCGCTTCAAGGACACCTTGAAGATAAACCTCAAAGCCTGTGACATAGACATCGCTTCCTGGGAAACTGATGCCCTTGACCGCTGTCGCTGGAGGATGCTGTGCTCTAGTGGCATAAAGACGTTTGAAAACAAGAGAATGCTGGCCATTAAGGAAAAGCGTGAGCGAAGGAAGCAGGGCTCAACTTCTGGAGACATTTTCCCTTGCAACACCTGTGGGAAGTGCTGCACATCCAGAATCGGCCTCTTCTCCCATATGAGGACACACACCGACAGATAAGCCTGCCTGCCTACTCATCCGTTGGACCGACGGGAGACTCCATCATCACCCTTAAACCAGTCCAGCATGGGTGGCCCTACCAGAGGCATAAGCTGCTGCTGGCATAGCTCTAAAGAGTCCCTGAGGCATGTATGCTACCCCTTCCCCGTGCCCCCACCACCATGGCAAGGTGGCAATCCTTCAAGCACCTGATTGTATGTGGTCAAAGAATGGTGCCAGGAGGAAGATGTTTGGAAAAAGAGGAAGCTCGCATTTGATGGACTTAAAATGCAACAGCCACTTTGCCATCTTCTGACTTGGGACCCAACAGACTTGGTGCTGTCTGTATAAACTGCGGTGAAAGCAGCATAGGAAGCATGGTAGACAACAGCAAAATCCTGGATTTCCTTGTCATCTGATATTTCACTGTTTTCAGGCCAATGTTTTCAAGCAGCTGGAGCTAATGGACTATTTATACACAAGGCCAAGACTTGAATCTTTTGTCAGGTGACAGAGTTTTTGCTTTGTACATTATGGGTATGGTTGACCAATCCAACATGTGCCAAACAATACATCATGTGAACAGGACTTGGCTGCACAAACACTAAGTTACTTAATGTTAAGCTTTTTCCAAAGTCTAAGCGAAACAGGAAAATTCTTAATGCTGAGCAAACTTAGCACTGCTAAGGTCGTTTGTGCAACCCAGCCCTGAAAACTAAAAACAAAAACAAACAAAAAAAGCCCTGAAAAATAAGCCACACACACAAAACAAAAAACAGTCATTCCAGTCTCTTCACTACCTAGGTGTCACATTCTCTACTAACAACAAACACACACACTCACACACACACATACTCACACTCACACACACACACACCACACCACACCACACCAAAATACACCACACTACACAACCACCAACAAAAACAAATCCCAGTGTACATAAAACAAAAACCTTTGAGAAAAACCAAAACTGAAACTCACATGTAGTCCTCATAGTTGCCGCTGGTGATGGCCTGCAGAAGCTGTTCTGTCAGCTTGATGATCTCCTGCTTGCGACCTGGGACAGTCGGCACCACACACACGTGTTAGCACTTCAGCACAGACCATTCCATGTCCCTTTCTTCACAACTGGACACCAATTTGTACACAACACATCGTTCACAACCTCCCCCACATTACTGTTAACATGTCTGGGTGTGCACGCACCAACAGTCATTTGCTCTGCCTGATGTTTGGATGTGCACGCACCAACAGTCATTTGCTCTGCTATGTATGCTGACAAAAATTGAAGCCTATCTTCTTTTTTCTCTAACATAAATCTACACAGAACTGGGCCACATCACATTCCATCTGCAAGGTTGTTACCACACTGTTGCTTACTGTCCAAGATACCCATCAACGACAAAACATTCTCTTATGCTACAACAAGCAGGTTATATTAATCTTATTCTCAAAAGGGAGGCAAAAGAGATCCATAAAATAATTCAATTCAAACTGTAACAGCAACAAAATGAACAGCCTATTTTAAAATACAGTCATATCCCCAACTTCATATAAAAAAGAAAAGAAAAAAAAAGAAAGAAGCAACATTGTAGTCCTGTCATGTACACATATAACAGGCTGTGCTGACCGATACTGTCTGACAATATACATGGCAGGAAGGGGTGGGGGGCTGGGATGGACAGTAGGTGAGGGGGGTGAGGGGCGGCAGGTAGCAGGGTAGGAGACAAGGCGATACACAGGCACACATGGCATGGCAGAAAGCGGTGTGAAAGGGGATACAGCCACAGTACAAAAACATGCCTCAATAACAGTGGTCTAGTTAATTGATTGCTGCTTTTCTTTTTTTCTTTTTTCCCTAAGAGAGAGAAAGGGAGAGAGAGAGAAAGAGAGAGAGAGAGAGAGTGTGTGTGTGTGTGTGCGTGTCCATGTGTAACTTCACAACAATTCACATACCACCTATTTTTACATTGTCAAAACAGAAGTCCTCAAATGCTGCAAACTAACATCTCCGAAGTTCAGCTGTTACAGCTGACCTAATTTGATGTGATACGTGCATTTAAGAAAAAAAAATCATCTTCTCTCCATTTTCTTGTCTGCGTTTCTTTTCAGTCTTTACATGAACTCATCCATGAGCCACAATGTCTAAAATTGCTCTTGCCTGTCAACAATACATATACACTCAACAAAAAGAGCTGATGACAAAACATATACAATGCCCTATCTTCTCTTGTTTACTTGGTAATACACTGATGGTAACTCATTTTTTAATGAATAACATCTTCATCACAAAAGGTAGACAATTACTGGCATTAGTCAGTTTCTAGCACACGCACCTCTACAGGTTATTTTAAGATTTGGTATGTAGTAGATCTAAAATCAAGCAAAATTCAACATACGTTGTCAGATTGTAACAAGCTAAAAATAAAATGAAAAGGATAGGAATTTCAGGGAGGGTGGGGGAAGGGGGTGAAAAGAAAAACAGAGAAGTGTGGAAGGAGTGGTTCAGAGATGAGTTGCAAACAACAGAGTCCTATTTCTTCCTTGTTACATAAGGATTACATCCAGATCTTCAAAATGCACACACACACACACACACACACACACACACACACACACCTGGGTAACAAAAACAAAACCAAAAAATGCATGAATCACTCGGTGTGGTGCAGTCACACTGGGAGGGGGCTAGAAGGACATTGCCTGGATTCTGTACAACACACAGTTTCCAAGGATTAGCTTTCCAAGCTCGGTGAAATCACTCCATCCCGCCCACCCCACCCCAAAGTAACGAACATCAAGTTTTTTTGGGTTTTTTTTCTTTCTTTAATACTGAAATCCAGTATCCGAGACACAGCTGGATAGCCAGACCCTCTTTGCACATGCAATAGAACACAAGCCCAGTGGACGGTTTCACAGGGAGAAGAGAAATGGGGGACAGCATGGAAGGAAAGAGTGGGACAGAAGGATGGCAGGATGGATGGATGGAGGAAGGAAGGGAAGGAGGGAGGGATCTGGAAACTGTGAGATACAATACAAGAAATGTGGAAATCCTGAACTGTGCACACAACGTCATACTTCTCTCATTATAACCTGAGAGACTGAATGTTTTCAAAACCAGCAGAAGCACTCTGTAAAGAAGAGACAGATGCTTTCGGAGGGGTAAAACTGACAAACAAAATGTGTCATAAAAATTCCATTTCAGGTTGTAATATAGAGCAGTAAACCCGATTCAGGCTACATGGTACTCACCTAAAGTAATTACACCTAAAGTCGGTCAATTGATTTGATTTTTTTTCTTTGAATATTTTCCTTCTTGGAGAGAAAAAAAGAGTAATCAAAAAGCTATTTCCTGACTTTGGACTCCTAAATGAGCCAAAAGAAACCACAACAAAATGCCATGCTACACTTTAAATTCAGCAGCACCCCTTGTCCCCTGAACTGATGATGGAAAATCCAAGCTGCCAGTAACCACTCCCGACACAACTCCGCTCCACTGGCTTCCCGTCACCTCAAGACTGGAATACAAATCATCTTCAATCTCTGACAAACTTCAACTTCAGTTTTCTGGGCACAACCAGTCTTCATTCTACTCTCACTCCCCCCCCCCCCCCCCCCCCCCCCCCCCCCCCCATCTACCCCTGAATCCCCCATCCCAACTCTTACCCTCCAACCTCGCCAAATGCCCCTTAAAGCCATGAAGAATACAAGAACATACAAGACTTCCTCTCTCTCTCTCTCTCTCTATTTTACAGATGATAAAGTATTCAAAGGCGCTATGGCAAAATCAGTTAGGTGGTGGACTTCTGATCCAGCGTTCACCAGTGATCAGGGTTCAAAGCCCTGTTTCGTCATGGTTTTGAGTCTTTGGGAAAAGAAACTTTGCTCTGATTTTCCTAACACCACCCAAAACCTGACCTTGCTTGGGTGAGAGAGAGAGAGAGTGGGCAGGATGGGTGGAAGAGAAAGAGAGTAGTGTGTCTACATTACAAAATGTCCACTCCTTATTCCTTCTTTCTATGTCTTAACGCCTACCTCAATGACCTCATATGTATCCATTACCACCAAACCTTCCAGACAACATTGTATATTTCTTCTCTTTTTTTCCCTGCTCCACGAGTCTGAGAACATGTGGCGAGTGAAAAAGGCTTCCATCCATAATGTTCTAAAGCCGTGCAGTCCTCACCCAACTTCTGACGTTAACGTTTCAACCGTTTCCATGTGCCAAGAAACATTTTCTTCGCATCCTGTTACTGAAAGCCCCCGTAACCCCCCACCCCCAACCAACCCCCACCTGCCCTCTCTTCCATGAATCTCTCTGATGGGATTTAATGGTGTCTGTGTCAACAGTTTGATGAAGAAAAATGTCCTTTAAAGCCCTTAAACAGAAGTGTTAAAACTTTGATAGTCATGTGTCTGTCGCTGTTCATTTCCTGGTCGATTTTCTTGAGAAAAACATTTGCAGAAACAAAGCAGTCTTCTTGTTCAATAAAAGAAAACGGGTTTCTTTTCTTACATTTCATGTTGACACCTTCTACGCGTCAGAATCTTGTAATCTACCCTGAGAAATGTTGACACAGCATCACAGTTTTGCAACCTTCTGAAAGAACAAAATAGGTACAAATCTCTGGTCCTCTGACCATCAGTGATGTTGATGGTATTCATTTTGCTGTATGTATAAAGGTTTTGAGAACAAACACTTAACCATACACAACGAATAGTGCTTATGCACTGCATATTTTGGTGGATAGTGCTTATGCACAGTGATTGTGTTGGCATGAGTGTTTCATTTGATAAAAACAGACTGTCAAGAGTTAACACTAATAATACGTGTGTTTAGTGTCAATTTTGTTTTTGCTCTTTTGTTTATATCACTATCACTGACATTATTGTATCTTTGTGTCAATTTTGTTTTTCACATCACTGTTATCTTTTTTAATTTTTTTAATTATTATTATTATTACTGTTTTATCTATTTTGAATTTATTATCATTCTATCTTCTTCTTGAAATATGCTGAAAAAGGCTGTGTGACAATTACAAAAGCTCATGGAAGAACAGTTCCAGGAATTATGTGTAGCCTGGCATCAAAAAACAAGTCATCCTCCTTCTTAACCAAATTTATGGTTGAAAAAGGATCTGTCATCAGCCAATTTCTTTCCAAACTCAGTGTGTCTGTGTGTATTTCCTGCTACAGTTTCTTAATCTAACCTGTTTATGTTTCTTAATCTACAGTCCATGTAAATCATGGCATATCTATCAGCAGAACATGGTTTTCAATGTCTACGTACAAGCTATTGCTACTAATATACTTGCTAAGGCGGACAGGATTTACACACAACGAACAGTCAAGCAGGCATGCACTGAAAGATCATTCCGTACTATTATTATTTTGCATACATAAATAATAATGATAATAAAACTATCAAACGCTCACTACAACTCCGCAAACTTTGGCCAAAAAAATACACACAAAAACCACACTGTAATAATGCAATAAAAAGCTCATTCAATTTTTTAAAAATCCGTATCTCAAAAAAAATCTCATGCTAAATGAAATTTTTATAAAGGTAAAAATGCAAACAATAAATAGAAAAAAATATGATTTAGGGCCTTTAATAATAACCAAGTTCTTTTTAATGGGACTGTTGCCATACAAAAAATTCAAAACTCAAGCTGCAAGCAAGTAAGAAATCATAAAACAATATTATTTCAAAATTCCAAAAAATGCTTGTCATTAAATGATCTTGTGTACGTCTGATGAATCAACAATCAAAATCCATCCACAGATATCAGAGAGGTTACAACCATTTCATTCTCATTTGCTTTTAACCTCTGGCGGTTGCAGAATGGTTAAGATGCTTATCTGACAAAGGGTCCAGGTTTTAATCCTTTCTCCCAAAACTGACTGGAAAATCAAACTACGCATCTAGTCATTCAGATGAGATGATAAACCGAGGTCCTGTGTGCAGCACGCATTTGGCACACTGAAAAAGAATCCATGGCAATGTAAGGAAGCGTTGTCCTCTTGCAAGATTCTGTTGAGGAAATCCACCTTGATAGGTATACCAATAATTATCCATGCACTCAAGGCCTGACTAAATGCACATGTGATGCAGCACATATGGATTTGTCTGAATGCCTCCTTGGGAACTGAAACTCTCACTTCCTAACTGTGTGTCTGTCACAACTCATGACAACCACGTGTAAAGTTCTGTTTTGTGCAAGCCCTTCCCCACTTACTCCCCCCAACTCTCTTGTCATTTTGTATGTGTACCTCCCGGTTGTACATTCTTCATGTGCAATCGTGGAGTCATGTTTTGCGTTCCTGTCACTGCTGAGCAGAGGTTCAAGTCTCTCTGTTCTGTCAGTGACACTTCTCTAGGCTTTTCACCCACAGCCTCCTTGGAGGAATGTCGTGTCTGTTTGGTTTGGGGCTTTTTGCCAACTGCATCCTCATGTGAGGAAGGTTTTTCCTCCAGGTGGCCATGCTCTGTGTTTCTGTGTGCTCCAGCTAGGGTTTTTATTTCCAGCATCAGGGTAGTTGTACCCATTTGGCAGTTTGCAGCATTCCACTTCCTGTGCCATTTCCCCTTCAGCCTGTGTTGACCGGGCAGCACTGTCGCTCCTGCTCCTCTTGCCCTCTTCTCATCACTGTTGTCTTCCGTACGCCCAGCTTCGTCGTCTTCGTTTTCCTCAGTTTTTGCCGTTCGTGATCATCTTCTCTTGTGTTGTGCAGAGTGCTTCAGTATTTTTTCATTTATTCATCAAACATCTTAAGTGTACACAAACCATTTTTTAAACAGCTGGACGCTGGTTTTCGCTGGTCGGCGGTTTCTTCAAGTTCTGTGTTTCATGTTTATTTATCCACTCTGTCATTTAAGTGTTTCAGTTGTTGTGGCTGGGATTATGGCTATTGTTTTATTTGGCAAGTTCTGTGTGTGACTGAATAAATGTATGTAAACTCTGAATAATTTTTGTCTGTGTTTACGTTGTCTGTGTGTTAGTGCTGGGTTGGGTGGCGGTTTCTAGTCCGCTCTCTTCTAGGGTGTGACAGTGTCCCAGCTTCATGCATATTCATTGCAGTTTAACCTATTCTAAACCTCACTCACTATAGAAAAGTCATGTTTTTTTGTCCACACCCTCCCCAACCCTGCAGCATAATCTTTTAGGAGAATGTGGAAAACCGGACTGATATGGGGATGGCGGGGATTCCTACTTCTTGTCTAAATTTGCAGCCTTTCAGTTCTGAATTGATGCCAGTGACTGGCACTGTGACGTCAATGCTGGACTCGGCATCTGTCTCGATCTGGACCATAACTGTAGAAAGCGAAGATGGCATTTACGCCAAGGAATGAGCAACAGAGCACACATAAAAACTGACAAAAGACCTGAAATGCATTTACATAAACAATCACTGAAGATCTCACTGTCATGTTTAATAATAAATCAATCTGGTTAAAACATCCCCTCGCATCCACCTACACGCACGTACATGCACACACACACACACACACACACACACACACACACACATCTACTGATGAATGGATAATTCCTGGGAGAAATGCAGCCCCAGGCATTCTGGTAAATTTGGCAGAGAAGACATCAGCAGTCTCAGGGTGTCTGTCTCCTGACCCTTCACTGAGGATGGCCCATTACCTGGGAACTGTGATCAAGAATGAAATTAGGGCACTGCTCCCGCAGTCTGTGAAGGCAAGATAATCATCCCTTCACATCTGTACAGCAGAACCAGAGTTGTTCTGTCACTGCTGGGTCTTTGATGCTGACCAGTCCTTCCTTTTTCCTTTTCTTGTCAGCACCAAGCTGTTTTTAGTGGATGTTAGACTCTAAGCTATTTCCATTCAATGTTATAATGCAGTTATTTTCAGTGGATGCTAGAATCCAGCTATTTTCAGTAGACATTAGTATCCAGTTATTTTCAGTGGATGCTAGAATCCAGCTATTTTCAGTGGACAGTAGAATCCAGCTATTTTTAGTGGACATTAGGATTTAGTTAGTTTCAGCGGATGTTAGAATCCAGCAATTTTCAGAGGATGTTGGAATCAAGCTATTTTCAGTGGATGCTAGAATCCAGCGATTTTCAGTGGATGTTAGAATCCAGCTATTTTCATTCAATATTAGAATCTTGCTATTTTCAGTGGACATTAGAATCCAGCTATTTCCAGTTGATGTCAGAATCTAGCTATTTTCAGTGGATGTAGTAATCCAGCTATACTCATCCCATGTCAGAATCCCACTATTTCCTGTGGATGTTTGAATCATACTGATTTACTGAAAGTTGGAATCCAGCTATTTTCTGTGGACGATAGAATCAAGCTATTTTCAGTGGATATTAGAATCCTGATTTTTTTCAGTAGATGTTGGAATCCAGCTATACTGATCCGATGACAGAATCCTGTAATTTTCAGTGAATTTTAGAATCATGCTGTTTTTGTTAATTACTTGGAATCAAGCTATTTTCAAGTGGATCTTGGAGTCATGCTATACTCATCCAATATCAGAATCCAGCTATTTTCAGTGGATGTTAGAATCTGGCTGTACTCATCTGATGTCAGAATCCAGCTATTCTCTGATGATGTCATAATCCAGCTGTTCCCATCAGTTGTCAGAGTCCAGCTATTTTCATCATTTGTTGGAATCCAGCCATTTTCACCTGATGCCAGAATCCAGCAGCTATTTTCATCAGATGTTAAATGATGTTTGAATCCAGCAGTTCTAATTAATTGTTGGAATCCAGTTATTTTCATCAGATGTCAGAATCCAGCTATGTTCACTGTTTGCTGGAATCCAGCTATTTTCAGCAGATGTCAATCCAGCTATTCTCAGCAGATGTCAGAATCCAGTCATACTCACAGGTACCAGGCTCTGAACATAGCCTTTGACTCACTTCTTCTCTTTTAACAAAATGTATCACTTAAATCGGAACTTTATCAAACATTTCTGAATAACCATTCACTTTTTTTCCTTCATAGTATCTGAACATACTGTAAGTTCCATATATTCTTTTGCAGGGGGGGATAACTCAGCTTGGTGGCCTGTCCATGGGATGTGAGGTGGGGCATAGGTGATATGTCAAACTTGTAAACACAAATTATACTATTACTGGTCAGACACCATTTCCCTAATTGAAGCGAGGAAAAAAATTCAGTCAGAGCCAGTCCACAATGGGTTAAACATGCATTTTTGTCACAAGGGCCAAATCATAAGCCCAAGTTAAAAGTTCCATCACATTTTTTTTTTAAAGAAAAGGAAAAAGAAGAAAAAAAAAACCATGACTCTGCACTTTTCTTCACTTTACAACCATGGAATGTGGAGGAAAAAAATACATGACACAAGAAGAAAAAAAAAGGAGAAAGAAGGAAACCACCACTCAAGATAAATAAACAAATAAATGACAAAAAAAGAGATGGAGATAGCAACTTTAAAAAATCACCAAATATAACTTATCATGACAGGCTAAATGAGTGAATCAGAGAGCACCAATCATCACGCTGATAATCAGAAAACCAAATGCATCTACAAACAAGTCTTTTGAATTACAGTCCTTTGAACTGAAATGAAATTGAACAGACTTTTAATTCAACTCAGTTAACTAACAGGCACCAAAAGTGGGTGTTTTTTTTTTATCCCCTTCCACATTTCAATACTGTTTAATCCCATCTTACCCCACACTTTACTAATGTTTTATCAAATCTTACCAACATCCCTTCTACACTTTGGAACTGTTTACAAACATCCCTTCAACACTTCACTCCTATTATTTCCCATCTTACAAACACCCCTTCCACCTGCACTACTGTTTTATCCCATCTTACAAACACCCCATCTGCACTTCACACCTTTCAAGCACCAACATTACAGTACAGACAAATAGTTTGGCAGAATCTCTTTTCAGTGATTCATGACAGGTGGATCAAATGGAACGGTTTACAAATGCGCGCATGCACCTCACGCAACATAAGACACATGCTCAAAGAAACAAAGAAACCCCCCAAAACAAGGCTGCCTGTTAATAAATGACCACTGTTCACACTGTTCTGCTATAAAAAAAAAAATTAAAAAATAAAAAAATATGTGGGGACTTAAGGATTCGTTCCTGTGATGAGGTGGAAGTATATATACAAGTTGCCACTGGTTCCTGAATATCATCTTTGTTGCCTGTTCCCAGGTGGGTTCTACCCTCACCTATAACTAAGCACCACTGACACAAGTGAGCCTGGAACAGTACAGAACTACAACGGAGACTGACAAGATGGGAGTGGGAGTGGAGGGGTGGGGGTTGAGGTTTACAAAGTCACCAGGGCTACGTACATCCTCAAAGTACTCTTCACAGCACATCACAATACCCAGGGGGGCACTACACTGCACGGCATGCAGCCCTTGGCATGCTTTCTGCAGCACTTCGCATCATCAAGGCAAACCTGGAAAATGAAGGCCACAAGGACAAAACCAAACACTTGCGCCATGATGTGCTAACACTCAGTATCGAGAGCGGGTGTGGGGGGCTGAGGGGAGGGGTGGTTGGTTGGTTTGGTGCCTACCAGAGCAAGGGGATCCCAAACTGGAACAAAGTTGTCCAAAGCTTGCACACTGCTGACCGAAACTTTTCCGCTTGTAGTCCACCAATCGCATTCGATTCGCTGCAATAGTGGTCACAGGTAGGGGGATTTCAGCTCTTTATCTGCTAATCCTTGGTTATCAATAATAATACACACACCATGCACAGGACTGGACTGGGAGACACAACACTCTTGGATGCAAATAGTTACACTAGGGAAAAACCCAAACAGGATGATAACTAAACATTTATCAAACTTAGTAGGAACTCTACTGGAATGTCAAATCATCAGTACAATAGAAAATACTGAACAGATATACACACAAAAATAAAGCTTTAAATCATCATCTTTTTTTTTTTTTTTTTTTAAACCCAGACAAATAAATGTTGAACATTCCAAGCAATCTTCCACATTACAGCAACTGATCACTATGTAAATGTACATGTACCAAGCTTTGTTCTTTCATTCTGAACTGGCATGTAATGAACTGAAATGTATATATTCATAAACACAAACTTAAATCATTGGAGTAAAAAATAATAAAATGTCACAGCAGCCAAGAAAAGTTAACTTAAAAAAGAACAAAACCTATGGCCACTCGTACGGATGAAAAAAAACAAACAAACAAACAAAAAAAAAGAATACAGAGCTCTGTCTAAACAAGAAAAAGTTAAACGAGTCGAGTGGGGTTTGGGGGGTGGGGGACTGTCATATCATGACTCTACAGCATGGCACCAACACATACTCACTCTCATAATCTGTTTTGGGTGGAGTGACCACTGTCTCAGACACAGCACAGAAACATTAGGGCATACGATATACACAACAGGATCTCCCACTGATTTCCAGATAAATAAAAGGTGAGTGGGGGTAAAACGAAAAACAAAAATTAGTAAATACTGACAAAATATACATCCAACAACAGTGGCTAGTGGTCAAAAGCACAGAGCAATACTCTCATTAACCAAAAAAACAAAAACAAGACTACTTCAGTGACTGTAGTAAAATGAAATGCTGCACACTTTTCTGCAAGGGCTGTGATATGTGTTGTGAAATCCAAGTTCCAGCAACAGCGACAAACAGAGGAGAAGTCAACGATGAAGTGATAACCAAGGAGACAACTGATGGTGCAAACACAGTAATACAGAGGACCCTAAAAGATCACATTATTTGTTAGAAAGAAAAGGGGGGGGGGGAGAACACTGGGTATTCGTAACAAAGATATTCTCATTCTATTTTCTTATAAAAATATTGCCATCAAAATAATAATAATAATTATTATTATATTATTATTAACGACAACAACAATAACAACAATAATAATAAATGAATAAATAAATAAATTACCTTCAAAACAAATTTTTAAAAAAACATCCTGGCTTACAATTAACCAACTCTAAACATATACAGACTGTTTCAATATTTCATATGGTCATGAAGTCACCCAAAACCATTCATTAAGCTCCCTGACCACAAAAAGTAAGTAAAGATAAAAATATATATAAATAAACAGCAGCGGATGGCTCTGGGTCTGTCCTTCAGATCAATACTAAAGCCATCCTGAAGACCATCACTCCTGTTCCTTATTTCCCGAACAGATGTGGACCTCGGCAGGAGCTGGCTACATTATTCAAATGACGGCGCGTGCCAGAGGGCTGGTCCCTCCATCCAGCTGAGCAATTACCACAAATTGCTTCTAATCAGCCTTTCAGACTTGTTTCAGCAAACGCCCTGAAAAGTAAGTTCACCTCTGCAGATCCTTGTTCTTCGTCAAGTCCTGACACTTTTATTACTCATTTCCTTTTCCTTTTTATCACTTTTTTTTTTTTTTCGCCTTTGCTTTGAAATGTGACATGTCTATTTCCATCCTCCAATCCTGCCCCTTCCATTTTCTTATCTCCCTTTTTTTCCTGACCAGGTTTTGTTCTTCCTTTTTTCCCTTCCTTTTGTTCACATGTTAATCTGATCAAAGCTGAATGCTGTGCATGAAAATCAAGATAGTTACTATGGCCAAGAATCAGAGATGGTGTCCAAAGTTCAAACATGACATGCATTCAACTGAACAGCTTTCCGGAGACCATGTAAGCACACCCACATATTTTGTAAAGGATGAGTGCACCATATTTCTTTTTTTTGAATTTTTTTTTTTATAGTAACCTGTTTACTTCTTTTTCTTTATTTTATCTAATCATATCTTTTAATTGAGCATTCATACAATCCTGATCACCAGGGCATAAAGTTTAGTGTATCAGCTTATACTGTGTTAAATATCTGTTTATGAATTTGTGCTTTTATTGAATGATCAAACTTTGTGTCGTTCCCTTGATGAAATGCTTTTTTTTTCCTTTTTCAAATAAATATATGTCCTCTTTTTCCAGCAAATGTGTCAACAATTTCTCTTTTAGAGATAACTAAGTATGCTTGTATCTTGCATCTTGCCTGTTGCAAGGCTGCTCCTCAGCACAGTAGCTGTTGTTTTTCTTTTTCTTTTTTTTTTTAAACTTATTTTGGAGACTTTTGTTGCAGACTTTCTCTGCAAGCTGGCAATCACTGGGATCACAAGACAGACTCCCCAAAGGACAGCACAAAACGGCCACCACTGCTTGTTTTAGCTCCAGTTAAACACAGTGCCCCCTTCCTCCATGTGGAAAATGTAGTTGGGGAAGGTGAACTACCTTTTGGAGTAACCTATAAAATATTTTTTGTTTTGTCCCTCCCGAAGGGGATTTCAGGTTTTCCTCCATAAGGTGATTCAAGTTCTGCCTTACATGTAAGTAAAAGGAAAGATGCTGAAGTTGTGAGCTACTTTTTTTTTCCATGCTTTTCTTAGGGACAATGCTTTTGGTCTTCAGAAACTGGAAGGTCTAATTTTCTGGTCCTAGTCATCTCACGGCATCCATATCGAGAACACTCCTGGAAATGTGTAAGAAGAGGGAAAAGGTGATGATTTTACCATAGAGGAAAAAAGTGTTAATGGAAAATCCCTACATACATTCACTTCATGCTCTATCTTTATCTGTCTAGACCCTACACAACAGAAGTGTCCTGTGAAGTGACACTTTTTTTTTTTCTTTTTTCCCCCTTTCTCTCTGCTCCAGACTACCCCCAAACCCACCCACCAACCCCAAATGGCCACTCTCATAGCCACAGACTGCCGCCTTCTCCCTTCCTCCCCCAATCATACTCCCTCCTCCACTCCACACCCATCCCCTGGGCACCTCTTGCTGTAAGTGGGAGGATACAATAAAGTCACGTTAGTCAGTCCTTTCTACTGGTGGGTTTGGTTTTTTTTGTTTGTTTGTGTCTTGTGTTTTTGTCTGCTGTTTTTGTCCTCCCTTCCTCCTCCCCCACACCCCCACACTCCCTTCTACCACCTCCCTCAAACTCTCTTCCCCTAACCCCCAAAACCACACGCACAACACACACACACACAACACACACACACACAAACTTGCGACTCCCTGCTTACAGCTCAGTAGCCCAAGAAGGTCAAATATATATCACCATCACTAAAACTATGTTTAAAAAAATAATAATAAAATAAAACCTCCTTTCGACTCCAAAAACATCCACAACTGACATAAAAAGTGCCAAGCAATGTAACTGAATGTATCCCTGCTACAAACATATTGTTATGTATCAAAGCCAGGCTTCCAGTTTGACAGAAACTGGAGAGAAGTTTTCAAAACTTTTGAAAAACATACAGGTACTTTGCCAGCAAGTAGTAAAGAGATGACCCAAAACACAAAAACAGGAATAGAAAAAAGGACAGAAAATGGCTTTGGGGGAAAAAGCTATCTATAGATAGAAGGAATCAAATGACAGAAGCAGAACTGTTAGTAGGCAGGGATACTGTTTACAGTTGCAAAATAATAATAATAATAATATTCATAATAATAACAATATTCATAATGATAAATAGATGAATAACTAAAAAACAAAACTAAAATAGCACATCCTTGAGAGACCAAGACAGATTCATGACAAATTAAGAGTTCCCCAGCAGGCTACATTCTCTCCTTGTCTTGCACCTGCTGAGTACAACACTATTACCTGGGGAGTACAACACTGTTACCTGGGGGAGAGGGAAAGGAGGGGTGGGTGTTGGGAAGAGGGGACTGGGGGTGTGGCAAGGTAGGTGACACAAGTGTCGTTAGACACCACAACAACAGGAGTGATTTTTGTGCTCCCTTTAAGACTGTCTGACTGCCCGTGTGAGACTGGCAAAAAGTTAACAACAGCCGGTTGTTTCGAGTTCTAAGATGCCCCAATCTGTGTGATCTGCTGCCACCTGCGCTGCTGAGCTCTTCCTGCTGTTTTCTTTGTTCCATGGCCTCCAACAGACTGGATACAGGATAGTGGATGTCACACACAGGAGGTTTCTTCTCAGTCTCACCTCACCCTTTTATGCCTTGTGGGATCTCATTTTTATCTGCAGCTTGTTCCTGATCACTGACAGCTGACTAAAAACCACATTTCAAAGATTCCTGATCACTGACAGCTGACTAAAAACCACATTTCAAAGATACTCTTGCCACACCATTTCCGACACGAATGATCAACATCAGCAATAGAATGAATTCTTTTGTTTTAAGTAACTTTTAAATTAATTTGCTGGATATCCTCATCAAGCAATTTATCCTCAATCACAGGATAATGCTGATGACAGTATGAATCAAATAATATAATCAAACTGGTTCTTTTTCAACATCTTCCACACTAACCCATCAATGTCAAGCAAATCTGTGACTGACGCAACATCATGAGTTCCACAATCACCTTACCTTAACTCACTCAGTACGGCCAGTCCTCTCTTCTTCTCTACACAGACCCCTCGGATGTCCAGTGGGTGTCTGAATGACCCAACCTTTAGCTTCTGTCGTCAGAATTGTGGTATTCTTTGTCAACATTCACCTCTTCAGTATAAGAGCCTTCTGCTTGCAATATTTTGATGATGGTAATTGGGGTGAAATGCTGTTAACATCGTCTCTTTCGCCGTTCGTATGGAGAGAGTTAAAGCAGCCAAGACAAACAGGGTTGTGAGGAAAACAACACACAGGAACCCCACCACAAAAAAAAACAAACAATAAACCATTCATTCACTCACCTTTGGTGTCCTCATCCTCGATGGTACTGCTGTCTGTGGACTCTTTGATGCCGTCGTTCTTCTTCACGTTCAGACTGCGACCTGTAGCACCAACAAGGTGACAAACAGTCCATCAGGATATCTCAATATTTCATGTGTGTGAAAAAAGGCAGTTTGTCAGAAATGTGCTCCGTAGTTTGTCAATAATATACATGATTCTCTAAGTTCAAAGCTCTCTCTCTCTCTCTCTCTCTCTCTCTCTCTCTCTCTCTCTCACACACACACACACAAACAGCAGGGAATTCTGCATGCAAGTACACATTTTCAATGAACACTTAATTTCTAAGTTCTTCCCTTCTTTCTGGAGAATGTAGAGGCAGTTTAATCTTGAATGAAATGGCTTCTTATATTCCTGAGACATAATTGTAAACCCAAAGAATGAATTTAAAAAGACTGAAATAAAAAAAAGTCTAATGCAGCAAAGAAAGTAATTAAAAAAAACAAAAAAAAAACGAAATGTAAAACAAAATTGAAAAGCAAAGCTATAAAGCACATGTTGCATGCAACGCGCACCCGCTTGCACACACACACACACACACACACACACACACCACTTTCTCTGACTCCACTGTCTTCAGTGCTCTTGTCATCTTCAGTGCTGTTGTCACTCAACATTTCTGATCCATTCAGCCTATCAGTCAAGCTTGGAATGATCAGCGGAGCACAAAATTGCAAAGCCAATCCAGTTTTGACAAAGACAGATAAATGGCCAATCCAGTTTTGACAAAGAACAGATAAATGGCCAATCCTGTTTTGACAAAGACAGATAAATGGCCAATCCAGTTTTGACAAAGAACAGATAAATGGCCAATCCAGTTTTGACAAAGACAGATAAATGGCCAATCCAGTTTTGACACAGACAGATAAATATTAAATGCTCTTCACCCTCCCTTGTCAATAAATGCGCTCCAAACACCCCCCCTCTCTGTCATACATAGAGATAAGACAGCAACACATCAACCCAGATAAGAAGCTAGAGAGACAGGGGACGGGGGGGAGAAAGAGAAAGACAGATGGACAGATGGACACGACAAACAGAAGGAAGGGTGAGAAAGACTGAAAAGCAAAACCTGAAACACACACATACAGAGAGAGAGAGAGAGACAGACAGAGAGAAGACTGGTAGACAAGAGAGAAGACTTGTAGACAACTGGTGTATCATGTGTTCTTCCACACCATTTGCTGCCGTCACTGCATCTTCCACTTGGCATCACACAACATGTAACATTATCCAAACAGCAGTAAGGATGATGAGGATGATGGGCTGATGCACTGGCTGCTTGCCAAGGGGGACAGAAAGGAAGACTGCAGGCACGGCATGAAACGGACTGCAGCTCTTATGTCAGACTTCCAGAAGGCACAATGCAATGCTGAACCAACGGTAAGGGGTCCAAAAAATGTGCAGACACAGCCACAAAAAGAAAAAAAAAAGGGGGGCGGGGGGGGGGGGGGGGGGGGGGGGTACAGACACATAAATTTTAAACCCCACTCCTAGAAACTCACTGAACGTGGGAGTCGCAGCAGACGGCGAATCCCCAGACTTTTGTGAGTCATTTAATTCCCCCTGTTTCTGTCTGTCAATGTCTGTTTTATACCATTTTTTTTTTTTGCAGTTGCAATGGCTGTGCAGTGTGGGTTGTTAACACTGATACAGGCAGTGATGCGAACAAAAGCACCTGTCTGTTCACTCTGAACAACAGGAGCGCAACCATGTCAAGCGCACATGACTCAAAACTCACAGTAAACGATGATCACTCAGGTTATCAACCCACCACCCTTACCAATAAGCTTTCCCCAAGACACAAACTAACAACTCCAATTAACTATTGTTCTAAATTCACATGTGACTCCATATACTGAACTGTGCATAGATTGTTTCTACCATCATCAAAAGGCAGAGTTAAAAGTAACAATGCTTTACAAAAAAAAATACAATCTCTATTTCAGCCAATGCTTTGTATACTAATAATACTCAAGAGGTACAGTAAAGAGTTACACTTTTCTTTTGACTTGCTAAATGGTTGTCTGCTTGGTCAGTTTTTGATGTTGTTGTTTTTTGGTTTTTTATATGCTGTTTAGTTGTTTTGCTTTGTTATATTCTTTTATCCCACATGCAGTTTAAAACGACATGCCAGGAGACAGACAGACAGACTCTGAAGGGTTGGCAGAGGAGATGACAATCATTCTTAATTCTGAGATCAATGGAGCCTTTTAAAAATATGCTATATGGCCAATCCCAACTTAGAAGGGATTCAGATTTGCTACAATTGTTGCTCTTTTTTTTCTTTAACCCCAGATAATGTATAACATTAACAATATCTCCAGACATAAGGGTAAAAGCAATATAATATAAATTATAAAAGAAAAAAAATGAGGAAAGGAAGAGAAGAACAATAATTTTGCCAGACCAGGTGTCTGCTGCATGGCCTGGTGCCACCCGGCAATGACGCCAGATTTCTGTCTGCTGTGCATAGAGGCTCAGACAGCCACACACAGTCTCTCTCTTCCTGTGGGGTGGGGTGAGCGTACAATATTCAGACTGACAGACAGACAGGCAGACATGTAAATGGATAAGCTGAGATCCAATAGCATCCATGGCTATTACTCCAGGGCAGCCACTGAAAGGGGACACACACACACACACTCTCTCTCTCTCTCTCTCTCTGTCACACACACACACACACACACACACACACACACACACACATGCGCACACACACACACACACACACACACACACACTGGGCGAGAGAGAGAGAACGAGAGAGAATCGATTTTTTTTTTTTTTTTTTCTCAAGGCCTGATTAAGCGCGTTGGGTTACGCTTCTGGTCAGGCATCTGCTTGGCAGATGTGGTGTAGTGTATATGGATTTGTCTGAACGCAGTGACGCCTCCTTGAGCTACTGAAACTGAAACTGAAACACACAGAAAAAAAAAGAGAAAAAAAGAAGAAGGAATAAATGAAGTAAAATATTCTTTGCAACTCTCATGTCAAACAGCTTCCAATCTTCCAAGGAAGGTACAAGCCTCAGAAGCTGAGTAATGGTAACTGCGACAAACTGAACTGTAGGTGTAACATCTGAATAAATCAACACCATTATTTAATAAACTATCATTCTTCATTTTGAACTGATATTGTGCAATCAATCATCCAGTGTTTTCTACTGATTTGATATCAGTCTTCTTTCTGGAGTATAAATTCAGTGACTGATCAACTGATTCAAAATCATGAGAGCTGAAAGAAATATCAGAATGAAAACAAAATTTATTCTAAAGAAAATGACCACATGAAAATTTCTGAGATGACTGCAAAGATTTTTTGCAATGACATAAGTAAAATATTGCATCTAAGCAAATGAAATTAAATGAAACAGAATAAACAAAAACAAAAAAATCTTTTACTTGATTAAAAAAAAAAAAAATAATAATAATACCATCTCTCTCTCTCTCTCTCTCTCTCTCTCTCTCTTATCCAAATGAAACCAAATGCTCTTTCTTGCAAGTTAACCTCAAGTCTCCATGCACACACAAGTGAAACCATAGCTAAATAATATAATTCCCTTGCAGACAGCAGATCTTTCTTCAAGAATAACACACATTTAGCAGGGGAGGGAATGGGGAGTGTGGGGGAGGGGGCGGGGGGGGGGGGGGGACTGATAACCAGGACTGCAAAAGCAGGAGCCCCATTATGGGTAGGTCATCAACCCCACAAGTTAAATCCAGCCAGGGTTAGACAGAAGGAGGGTCGTGCCAGTCCCAGAATAAATGTGGACAGGGTGAAATACGGTCATATCAAAAGATCAACAGACCCACTGACCTGCCCCTGCCTGTCCCAGGCCATCCCCCCCACCCCTTCCCACACCCAGGAGCACCCCGTCCCCTCCTAGAAAGCCTTCTGGGCACTATCCAGAAAAAAAAAAGAAGAAAAAAGCAGAGCTCCTATCCCAGACAAACAAGACAGTCAATGCATCATAATTAGATCTCTTTTCCTTGTTCGCCAAGACCAATGCATATTATCTTCAAGGCACATCAAAAGAAACTTTACACATATATTTGCATGTATGTAATTTATACAGAAATCTCAGTGAAGAAAGAAATGCCACAGGTCACATGACTTCAGTTGAAAATAACCATTCTTTCACTGTTTCACCTGGTCAAGACACAACACTTGACACAAACACAAAACATCAAACATCTTCAGACACTGCAGTCTCCTATTCTTCGACTCAACCATTCTCTTGCCCATACTCTCAAAGAACTTACAAAAAGCCTTCAGTTGACTGATAATAATCATGGTATCGGCAGTTTACGTACCAGGTAACAAACACAACAAGAGCGAGACAGGCATGAAAAAAGGTCAGCAAGTCTGTCAATATGATTTTCAGCTTCTGAGGGCAGAGTGGTGCTGTTGGGGGAGGGGTGGTGGGGGGTGGGGGGGGAGTCATATGGAAAAAATAATACTGCAAAGAAGCAAGCCACCCGGCATCCATCCAACTTTTCCACAAAAAGCTGAAACCAGTGAAGTGAGAAAGCAAGGGGTGGACAAAGAGAGTCATACGGAATGAACAGAAGTTCCAGAAGTTCCCACTCAAGCATGGCAGACACAGAGTGCAGAGATGGGAATGGAGAAGGAGGGCATTCAGTCAAAAAAAAAAAAAAAAAAGGAAAAAGACCATGTGGGATGAGATGATGATGAGGATGGTGAGGTTGGGATGGATGGGGAAGAGAAGGGGTGGGGGGAGGGGGGTTGTGGCTGGGTAGACAGACCGGCAGTGAACAACAAGGTTGGACTTGCAGCACCCTGTCAACCACAGGACATCAGACACTGATATACTGGACACCTACCTGCCGCCGGCATTACCCCACCAGAGCCATTACCAGTGGCGGGAACCACATTACCTAATCAACAAATCCATGTTAGTATGGGGGTTAAAAAAAAAAAGAACAAAAAAAAGCATCATTTTATTTCTCTTACTGAGATATCTGTTAATAAAGTTATTCTGATTCCTGATCATTTACCTGCTCTCAACACATTATGGTCATCACAACCAAGCACAATCACATCACTTCCTCAGCTAACTACATTAGTGTGGCCAAGAACCCCCTTTAGTTAACTCATCCAGGGATACTGAAGTGGGCAGTAACAATGTTACGTAAATGACACCATCACAATTAGGTAGTGTGGTAATGCTGGCTACACCAGCAAGAACAAGCACATCTCTGACACAGGTAGTGTAGTCATGCTGGCTACACCAGCAAGAACAAGCACATCTCTGACACAATTTGGTAGAGTAGTCATGCCGGCTACACCAGCAAGAACAAGCACATTTATGACAACGAAGTCCTTCACATGAAACAGACAATGTGAATCACCATTATAACGACGATGCAGCGGATGTGAACATGTCTGCAAACTGAGGAACAAAATTCCACTCAGGATTTGATCTTTGACTGATCACATTATGTCTGAAGGTGTCAGGGCTAGATTTCTGTGGGGTCATCTGACACTGTGGACTAAATTGGATCAGGTTAACATATTCAATTGCTAAATACAGTGCTTCAGCACATGCAAGTAGCGTGACTGGCCACTGCTTAAGCTCATCACCCCATTAAATGAATTGGACTCTTGTAAATGCTGTGTAAAGTCTTTAAAAATCAATCGGAAAAATTCTCATGTCAATGCAAAATAGAAACTATTGTCCACAAGTTACAACTAAATGCCCGGAATGCAAAATATTATTTTAAAATGTTACATGCAGTTGCTCTGACACCATTTCAGAATGCCATTTCCTATCTAACTGTCCAAATGTCAAAATCAGACAAAAGAACAGCTAGGGGGGTCTGTGTGAGCACAAGATATGGCAATATCCAAGATGTTTTGTATGATTCCCATCAACTTGAAACATACATTGCCTTGGTCATATGTCACTCAGTGGTTGGCAGCTGTATGTGATTTATTTATCTGTTACAGTGTTAGTGTGAGTGATGTTCCCATCACCCGATGCCCCACCACTACACTGTCTGTTAGCTAGTTGGTTTTTAGTTGTTGTAGTTTGTTGGGTTTGGGTTTGCGTTTTTTTTGTTTTTTTGTTTTTTTTGTGTGTCTGTGTGTGTGTGTGTGTGTGTGTGTGTGTGTGTGTAATTTTCCCGTCAATAATCCTTTCCTCCCTTTCCATGTTCAATCCCTTGCCCACTCTCCACACCCATTGTATGAGTGTGTATGTGTGTGCGCTGAAATGAATTAATGTGTTCATGTCTAAATCAACTTGTAGTGAATAGACAATAAGCCAAAGAGAAAATGATGATTAGCAAAGGATGTTCTGTTTGCTCCTTTAACCTAATAACTAGTCATTTCTTTTTTCTTTTTCTTTCCCTCCCCCCACAATGAAAACTATTTTTAACCAAGTCTGTGTACTAAAAACCAATACAAAGTGAAAGAAAAATGTTTGACATTAGCAACTCAGTAAAACTTTTTTTGTTTGTTTGTTGGAATGAACTCTGCATTGCATGAGGTAAAATTCAAATTATCTGTTTTCTTTTCTCATTTTCATGTATCCTAGCCCAATGACATGATGAAGATGGGGTTATTATACACTATGTTGCATACAAAAATACTGCAGTAAATTTGGTGATTTGAACTTTGAGACCAGTTAATAAAGGACAAAGTGGTATCAAAATACAAAGCTGTATTCTCTCTACCCCCCCTCCCCCATCCATCTCCCTTCTTCTGGTATTAAAAAATAATGGAGAGGAGTTCACCATTTTGGATCTTTAATAATGACAAATGAAACTCTTCCCACAAACATCTCAGTTAGAAGTCCTGAACTCAGCCTTGTCACTTCATCTCAAGGGTAATCATGCTCTCTCTCCATGTCACTACGGCTGAACTCTGCTGATCTAACGTTCACTCATAGTGAAAATTAAACATGAAGCCTGATGGATATGAATGTTTTGGCTTTAGTTTTTTTCTTTTTGAACAGACTGGTCAAACATGATCTATCAAGAAAATAAACCAATCAATGCCCACCATCCCCACAGGGGAAAATATGCACAGAGAGAAAGTCCATTGTTCACACACATGTGCACGCACACACACACACACACACACACACACACACACACACACAACACACACACACAAACACACCACAAACACACACACACACATGTATCCTATCTACTTCCACACAAAACTGCAGGATAACAACGGCTACAACAGCTGCACCAACTTGAACATCACCCAACGAGTTTCCATCAGCGATGTGACCACAACAATGATCAGGACCCCTGGATGGGCCCCAGCACACACACATGGGGGATACATGTTGCACACAGGTGACACCTTCACACTGATGACGACAATGATACACTGAACCACTTTGGTTGATTAAACACCACCTTAGATTAAAACACAAAACTAGTACTGAAATCAAACAGTTTAATTACTTCAAAATGGTGTGCTGCACAATTACTTTTTGTGAAATGTCCATGAGTGAAGTGCACATGTTAATGGCAATTTGTATTTGGGAGTGTTTATGTACTTGTATTTCTTTTTATCACAACAGATTTCTCTGTGTGAAATTCGGGCTGCTCTCCCCAGGGAGAGCGTGTTGCTACACTACAGCGCCACCCATTTTTGGGTGTTTTTTTTCATGCGTGCATTTTTTGTTTTGTTTTGTTTTGGTTTTTTTGTTGTTGTTGTTTTTCCTACTGGATTTTTCTTCAGAATTTTGCCAGGAACAACCCTTTTGTTGCTGTGGGTTCTTTTACGTGCGCTAAGTGCATGCTGCACATGAGACCTAAATTTATCGTCTCATCCGAATGGCTAGCGTCCAGACCACCACTCAAGGTCTAGTGGAGGGGGAGACAATATCGGCGGCTAAGCCATGATTCGAACCAGCGCGCTCAGATTTCCTTCCAAGGCGGACGCATTACCTCAAGGCCATCACTCCACAATACTTAACATTAAGGGTCAAAATCCGTAAGTCTGCAGGTGACAGAAAGCAAGCCAGGGCTGTCTCAGTACCATGTACGGCCACAACCTGCAGCAATGCAGCAAGGACATTTCACAAAATTAACTGTGCAGCACAATATTTCAAATAATTAAACTGTCGGTCTGATTTCAACAATTGTTTTGTGCTTTTATTGGTGGCGCTTAATTAAAGTGGTCCAGTACAGACCAGGATGGGTGAAAGGGCGGAGGAAAAGAAAAAACAAAGCTGCTTCTCTGCAGTAGAGTTCAGCTCATGAAACTACTATCGGCTCCATACATGTGTGTGAGGTACACACAGTGATTTATCATCATTCATCCACACATCTTTTCAGTACAAAACTGATTATCCATAAATCAATATCCAATAAAAAGAGAGGCTGGAGATATTGAGGGGGAAAGAAGGGATGTGGATAAATGGGCCATGGATGGAAACTCCAGGAAACATATCTCTGAGAAAAACTAATAAAAGGAGAGTTAAAGGTGAAGTTGACTGTGGTGGAGGATTGGCCATTCCCAATAGCGCATTTTTTTTCTCAAAAGAATACATATATACACATATATAATGTATATATTTTTATATATAATAAATAAGTAGAAGTAACTGTTGACTGAATCAACTTACTGCTCTGTGGACATGTCCATCTGCTAGTATGGGGGTGTGCATTGGTCAGCTGAAGCTTGCATGTGTACAATTGTGAGATAGCACAGTGTGTGTGTGTGTAACCATGCATGCCTGTGCATGTGCATGTGTGGTGTGTGCACACATGTGCTTACATGCATGTGAATAAATGTACACCAGTGTGTTTTGATTAAGAAATATACATCATCAAGAGAGTGAATTCTAAACATTGTAGGAAACACAGAATTTGCTTGATAAGTTGATGTAATCGAGAATTGACTCCACTGATCAAGAATACGGAATTAGTACATACTGAAAAATTGAGAGAGACAGACAGAAAGACACAGAGAGATGTACATGCATGCACACAAGTAAGCGTGTGCATGCATGCATGAAAGATAAGAGACAAACAGACAGACAGAAAGAGTGAACAGGTAGTGAGAGACAAAGCAGAAGAAGTGCACACCTGTGCTTATCTTTTCCTTTTTAAAAAAAAAAATCATTATTACATAAATGTATGTCATTATTTAGTAAAAGACATGCAGCACAGAAAATAAGAAAGAAAGAAATTTCTCTATGCTGTGGACAGATTCAACAGTAATTGAAATCAAGTTTTAATAACACTCAAAGAAACCATACTATTGTGCATGTGTGTGTGTGTGTGTGTGTGTGTGTGTGTGTGTGTGTACTGTGTGCGCACACACACAGTCACACACACACACATGTATATCTTTTAAGAAAATAAAAATAATAAAACCAAATTATGCAGCAAATGACAGCTACAGACTATAAAAAAAAAACCAAGAATTACCTGTCAAAAGTAGTATCAAGAGGATATAGCAAAACAAATAACAAGCAACAGGCATCCATAATCATGATCTTTTTTTTTTCTTTTCTTTTTTAAGTAACAGTAACAGCACCTACTCTTTCTGATCAGGAAATCAAGAGGCAAATAAAACCCTGGAACATTTAAGCATTTTATGTCTTTAACATATACATACTGAATGATTGCAATTCCCTTGTGTTATTTTTGCATTGGACGACACCAACTAATCCAACTGTGGAGATGACAAAATAATAATTAACATGTGTTCTGACATGCCCCCAACCAACAGTCAATTTGGTCTGCCACTTGTTTTAAGAACTGAGAACTTCTACAATGCTTCTTAAGAACTTTCACCTCTTCATAACAGCCATGACCATAAATCACTGATTACTGTACACATTTTTTCCATAAATCTTTATTCAAATTTTAAATTATGACAGACGTGCAGACATGCTATAAGAATGATATTAAGTAGGTTACACATAAATCCAAAGAAGAAAAAAATAACACGAAAAACAGAACAGTAAATGTGGTAACCATACATTTTTTTCTCATAAAAATTAATACTGACTGCCCAGAATAGAAAACTTCGATCACATAAATGATTACATGAGGATACACCTGCCAGAAGACAGGTGATGGGTTAATTTACAACAGTGGGGCATGCTTCAACATATCATTGTTGGACAGGTGTTATTAGCTTGTCTCTGTGCACTAGCATGTTTCTGTGAGACCCCTATCATGTAGACTGGCAACTACAATGCACAAACTGAAGCAATAAACATTTTCAATAATAATAACTAGCTGCAGTTGCAGTGATAGTAGTAGCAACAACAAAAGCTAATACCATAGTACTGAAGTTATTGACTAATATTAACAGCAGGAAATTAAACGGAAGGCTACAGTTAGAAAAACAAAAGAAACCTTTTCTACTTTAAGAAAACTGCAGCTGTTGAAGAAGTAGTGGTAGAAATGACAGTTGTAGCAGTAGTAGCAACAGCAGCAAAAGTAATTACATATTTAAATAAAGAAAACTGCAGCAACAGCAGTAGTAGCAGTGGTTGCAGTGGTAGTAGCAGTAGTAGTAGCAGTAGAAGTGGTAGTAGCAGGTGCAGCAAAACCAATTACCAAAGTGATACGCTAACATTCACAGCAAGAATTAAAACCAAACCTTACACTAGCTACGGTTTAAAGAGAGAAAAACAAAGAAAAGCAGAAATCACAGATATCATACTGGGGGACTGGAAAACAATCTATAGTCTTTGTTGTGACGGCTGAAATCTGAAGGCAGAATGATCAAGTGACATCAACCAACCAGTGTCAGGACCCAATGTTCTCAGCTATATGTGCATCTAGGACCCGGGGCATCACACAAGGTTCACAAGTTCAGGACCACTCTATAAAAGCAGGTAGGTTTTCAGAAAAGTTGGGTTTTTTTTATCCAGATATGATCTAAATAATACAGGCAGCATATGGTCTACCACTGTTCTCTCACTAAATACACAAAACAGCTGTCTCAGGCACTCATGGCACCATGAAACAGCTTGAAAAATGTGTTTGAAAAATTGATGTTTCAGCCAAACAATTACAGTTATTCAGTAGTTTACAAACACGTTTCAGCCAAACATTTACATAATTCGGTACTTTTTAAACAAGTTTCAGCCAAACAATTACAGTTATTCAGTAGTTTACAAACAATGGATGTGGATTTTAACTGGTAAAACCTCCCAAAAAACGGAGTATGGCTGCCTACATGGCAGCGTAAAAAACAGTCACACAAGTAAAAGCCCACTCGTTTTCATGTGAGTGAACATGGGAGCTGCAGCCAACAAATGAACAAGAAGAACTGGTAAAAAAAAAAAAAAAAAAAAAAAAAAAAAAATTTGGCAAGAAAGCACCTCTGGTTATGAGTGGTTGTTATTACATCAGCTTTTTACACTGCTGTTCACTGACAATTCAGCATCATTTCAACATGCCCCCTAGAAAGAAACTGTTCAAGTTTTCAAGTGATCCTTTTTTTCTTTTTCTTTTTTTTTTTTTTTTTTTTTGTTCTGTGAACAGTCACATGAAGAATACAAATTTTCTGGCTGTGAGAAGAAGCTGTTTGGGTCAGAGGGTGACAAACAGTGCGGATGTAATTCTGTGTGCATATGACTTCTCTGATCTGCGGATGCAATCCTGTGTGCGTATGACTTCTCTGATCTGATGGATATCCAGCAACACTCTGCATCCATGCCCTCCTCCCCTCCTGTTTTCTTTCCTTCATCTGGGGATGCTGATATTTAGTGTCCAGCTTATTCAAAGTTTAACATTTTACTTGTTTTGGGTGGGTTGGGTTTGTTGTTGGTTTTTTTAATAACATTACACTCCCCCCACTCCCTCCTGCCCCCTTACACCAAAACCCTCCTAATTCCACCCACACAGACAGGAGCTCATTTATTTTTGAAACTGATAAACTACACAATTTCAAATCTAAAATGACAAAATAACAAACACTGGAGCTCAAATACTTCCACAACTGATAAATGAAACCATTTTGAAAGTAAAGTTACAACAACAAAAACCAATTTGAAACTAAAGTTACAAAAACAAACAAATCCTTTGTTTTCGAATAAATCATCTGTGACCTGTCAAACACAAAGTCATAGCTATCTCTACTTTGAAATGAATGGTAATTGTTGGGGGGGAGGGTGGGGTGAAGGGGGTGGGGGAAGGCAGACTAAATAATGGTAATAAGAGATGGGGTAAAGTGGAAGCAGGCAGGTGGAGAAAGGGGAGGAAGGAGGGTGATGAAAGGTGGGGAGGAGGGTGGTGGAGAGGAGTTGACCATCATGTGACAGTGACCTACTGCGTGCATGCGTGCCTGCGTATGTACCTCTGCGTGTGTATGTGTGTGTGTGTGTGTGTGTGTGTGTGTGTGTGTGTGTGTGTGTGTGTGTGTGTGTGTGTGTGTGTGTGCATGCGCATGCACATGTGTGTGTGTGTGCACGCACACCAATGAACACAAAAGATAGGGAATTATACGAGAAGTGAGAAATATCTAAAAGTGAGAAGGGATGGGTGGGTGGTATGTTTCCAATAACAGACACTGCAGAGGAACAATAGGTCTTATCAAAAGAAATAATAATCATAGCTAAATAAGACCACAGCAACTATTTATTATTTTAAGTCAACCAATGATACATGTAACACCTAATAAGATACCACAATACATGGTTTCAAAATCATATTCTGTATTAGACAGGGAAATAATACGTTCATTATCCAGGAAATGATACAAAACATGTGGAAAAAATTATGGTTCTCAATTCTCAAACAAATGAAGTCAAAATATAAGATTTAAAAAATGAGTCTAAAAAATCAGTGCTAGAAGCAGTATAATAAAATCATGCAGCAATAAGCAAACCCAGCTCCAGCATTAATAATAAGCACAGGCAAACATGCACAATTTTTTAAATATAAAAATAAGTCAAATCCAGTGTGTAGGATGGGTAAACATGCTAAAAGAATCAATAAAGGCAGGTCTAGAGAACAGAACGGATAAACATTCTAAAAAATTGATAAAGTTAGCTCTAGAACATACAGAATAGGAAAACATGCCAATAAAATCTCTAGAATATAGGACAGGCAAACTTACTAATAAAATATAATGAACTTTATGGGATGGGCAAACATACTAATAAAATAAAGTCAACTTTAGAGTATAAGATGGGCAAACATACAAATAAAATAATGTCAGCTTCAGGGAATATGAAATAAACTAATAAAATAAAGTTAGCTCTAAAGTATAGGATGGACTAACATGCAAAATAATAAACAAAGTCAGCTCTTGGGCAAAATACTTATGAAATAAAATTAAGTTAGCTCTAGAGTATAGGATGGGTAAACATTCTAAAAAATAAAGCTAACTCTAGAGTATAGGACTGACAAATATACTAATAACATAATGATACCTTTAGTGTATAGGATGGATAAACATACTGATGAAATAAAGTTTGCACTAGAGTATAGAATGGGCAAACATATTACTGAAATAACTTTTTAAGTTAGCTGTAGAGTATAGGCTGGGCAAAAATATTACTGAAATTAAAAAAAAGTTAGCTCTAGAGTATTGGATGGGCAAAAATATTACTGAAATTAAAAAAAAGTTAGCTCGAAAGTATAGGATGGGCAAAAATACCAGTAAAATAATATAAAGTTAGCACTGGTGTATAGGGTGGGCAAACATTCTAAAAATGAAATAAAGTTAGCTCTACAGCATGTTATGGGCAAGCATGCTATTAAAAACAGAATAAATATAACAAAACAGGATAAAAATAGAATAAAAGTCTGATCTAGAGTATAGGAAAGGCAAACATGCTAATAAAGAAATGAAGTAAAATAAAGCCCACAGAAAATACTGCAAAACAAAATGAGAAAAGAGAGGCTACATTTTACCAGCGGACTTACCCTTGTTGACTGTGCGCAGGGCGGGAGCACAGGGTGAGGTGAGGAGGAGGAGGAGGAGCAACAGAGACACATGAATGGGAGTACAAGGAGGAGGAAGAAGGAAGGAGCAGGAAGGTGTAGAGAGAGGGAAGAAAAAACCCAGAAAAGACAACATTATCAGCATGTTGCATACACATATCTTATACACATCCATCATCAAAGCTTGTGCGGCAGCACATCATCATCAGCAGCATCAACAATATTCATGGAAACATTTTCATGCCAACATTTTTTTTTTCCAGGGTTGGGAAACAGGGGGTGGGGGGGAACAGGTAAGGCATCTGTGCAGTGAAGGTCTTGATGTGGTACTCTTATTGGTGCTTGCAAAAGCTGTTTCAGTCAGGCTACACTGCGCTTGAGGACAACAAAGAAATGCACACATACACTGCTTTTTGTGCACATGGATAAACATTTTAACACTGACCTACTGTCAACACAGAATTTCTTGACAACAAAAAGTCTGTCTGGACAACATAAAGTCACCAGTCCTCAATCAATTTCTCTCTGTTGTCGCAAATAACCTGAAGAAAAGTTGTACAACTGCCATTTCAAGAAAATAATGTTCTGGTTCTTTCTGGGGAGTAAGAATGCAAAACTAATAACACCAAGAAGACCTATAACACAGTGATTCTATTTCCACTATAAAATACTTTCAACACAAAAATGTTTTGTTTTGTGTTTTGTTTAGTTTGTTTTTTTTCCATGGGGGATACACAGATAAATAGCTCAGGCTATGGAGAAAACATGATGTCTCAAACAATGAGACACAGAGGGACTGTGGTCCACCTGTCTGATGAGAAAAGGCCATACAGGTCACTGCAGGGTATACTACATCAATGTTGCCAGGAAACCACAGGGAGACACTAACACAATAAGGATGGAGTGTGTACACAGGTGAGCAGTACCGTATTTTCTGACCAAATACTAAAACATTTTAACTCCATGACTGCTGTTATCTTGGTGAACCAAGATCAGTGTTGCAACTTGCATGAAAGTTGAACATGAAGTATATAAAGTTCTGCAACTTGTATGCACTTTCAAGAGGTGAAGTCATTTCTGCTGGACAAACGTTATGGAATCCCAAGACAAAAAAAGTCCAGAAAATGAATGGTCACAGGTGACAGCCCTTCACTGACAGCCATACTCATAAGCAGCAGTCAAACTATTGACAGCTCCGCAGTTTTAAATTCTTAGTCACTGGTTAAAAAATACATATACAATGAACATTTTTTATAACCTTTCTAACAACATGTAACAGCTGATATTATGTAATAATT
This sequence comes from Babylonia areolata, assembly GCF_041734735.1. Lineage (NCBI taxonomy): Eukaryota > Metazoa > Mollusca > Gastropoda > Neogastropoda > Buccinidae > Babylonia > Babylonia areolata. The sequence goes on from NC_134893.1 coordinate 31,530,853, forward strand.
ATGTATGATATCTACATTTTCATACAGTCTCCATCAAATCCCTTCAACATTCTCACCCTCTTTCCCACAAACAGCAAAAAAGAAAATAACGGAACATAACCCAAAACTGCATGATCCACAAACAACACTCACTCACTCTCTCTCTCACACACACACACACACATGTATACAAAGTGGATTTGTGGAACCAACACCGATATAACCACATGACCAGACACAGCACTGCAGTGCAGGAACGGCATTAAAAACCTAGATGAATACAGAAGACACCATCACCATCATCAGACAGAAGAGTGGACACACTAAAACAGCTCAGGACAGAGAGCGGTGTCAGGGTTCCCAAAGATGTGTCCAATCAAAATCCCATACTTTATCCAACACCTCTTCCTGATCAGACTGAAAAAATGTCCTTGCCAAACTGAAATCCAAACACTCAAGATTTGTCTGTACATTGCTAATGATATCCTGATATAGATGTCCAATTTTCATCACAATTTGTTTGGTTGGTTGGTTGGTTGGTTGTTTTTTTTTGTTGTTGTTTTTTGTTGTTGTTGTTGTTTGTTGTTTTTTGTTGTTTTTTAATGCATTAAGCTCTTTGTTCAATAGTTCTAGACTAAGGTCTTTATAATCAAAATTCCAAGGGCAGGAAATAGTTCTCTCATAACACCAAGACTTTTCCAGACTTCCGGGACTGTGAACCCTGCAGTGGTCAACCTGTGGTGGTCATGTTGGAAGGAACACACACATACACACCACACACATCATACACTAAGGTGGGGGGAAGAGGGGGGTGTGGTCAGAGGGCCACTGTCACTTACCAAATCCTCCTCCTCTAATGGCTAACAGAACAGACACAGGCCGAGTCAACAAGAGACACATCATCAACCACAGCAATGGAACGGAATCAAACAGCTGGTCAAACAACAAACCAAAGACACACGGACATCACATCACAACAGCATGCACCACCAGGGCTGACAGGTTACACACAGATTGGGCGCAGGAGTCACCTCAACAACAAGTGTCAGTTTAATCAACCATCCTCAGCACAACCCTTGAACATCTCCTCTTCGATAAAGAAGGAAAACAAATGATACGGTAGACTGTTTTGTCTTCTATCTATCGCTTCCTCAGCTTTTCTCAACTCTTTATCCCCTCTCCCATGAAACACCTAAAAAAACACCAAAACTGAACCCCACTCATCCATCAACACCCCCCCCCCCCCCACCCCCTCCGTTTTGTTTTTTGTTGTTATTTTTGTGTGTGGGACAGGACTTTGTCTCAAAAATAATGCCCATTTCTAGTACAACTAAATATATCAAAAACAAACAAAAAATAAAAAGAACACAACACAGCTGAATGTAAATCCAGTCTGCTTCAAAGAAACAGATACAAAAAGAGAGATTAAAAAAATAATAATAATAATAAATAATAATGATTAAAAAAATGGGAAGTGGACTGAAGAATGGCAGAAGCAAAACAAAGCCAATATTGAATATATCCCAGTCTGAAGCCAAACCTATCAGTATCAATGTAGCTCTCTTCTGGCACGCTCTTTAACCCCTGCAGCAAGCAGGCAAACAATGGCATCAAGGCCATGCTCAGTCTCACCTTGTGCTTTAGAAACTTATGGTCAACAAAAAAAAAAAAAAAGAAAAGAGAAAAAAAAAAAGAAAAAGAAATGCAGACAGACTGTATTGTCTGTCACATCTAGTTTCTAATTCTATCCTCTGCCCAGTCAATTTTTCATCATTCACCATCCCTAGGCCCCCAACCTTCCACCCCCTCCAGAACCCCCCAAACACCACCCCACCCCTCTCCACCTGCCCTCCCCTCCCACCCTCTCCCTTACCCACTCCCTCCTTTCACTCACCCCTTTCTATACTGGGGAAAACCCCATAAATCAAGTATCAATATTCCCTTTCCTCTCTCTTCATCAGGAAGAAAAAGGGAGGGGTTGGGGGTGGCGGGGACATCTCTTTCACCTCCTACCTTCCCCTTCTTCCTCAAACACACCAACACACACATATGCTGCCAAGTTCAATGTATCCCTGCTGCTCCCAACACACTTTTTCACACTGAAGATATGGTACCAGGAGCTGTCTTTCTCTCTTCACTGCACCCTCTGAAATATTGTGATACACATATAATAAAAGAACACTTTAACCCTTTGGCTGATGAAAATTACTAAATCATTAGTGTACCATTAGTTTTTACTGCAGTTCCAACTTATTGTGTGCCTTTTAATGATGTGATTATTTCGCTGATCAAAGGTAATACAATCCCAAGACACAGAAATCCCGATAAAGAATACTGACTGACATTCTGGCATGTAATCTGAATGTAAATCTGATCTCGGTGAGGTGATAGCCCCTCACTGATGAGCATACTTGTCAACAGGAGTTAAGGGGTTAATATAACAAACAGTGTCTTGTTAGCAGCACTGCTTCCAAATGAATCTTTTTCTTAAAAAGAAAAAGAAAAGAAAAAGAAAAAAAGAAAAAAAAAATAAAAGCCAGAAAAGGAGAAGAAAAAAGCCAACAGCCCATTGTTAGCTGATAGTTCTGTAAATATTCCTTCTGTTCTGCTTTGCTATCTGACAATTTGCGTGAGCTTCAACTGCAGCCTTGTTGCCCAGTTGATGCTATTTGCTCACTGCCAGTCGTGTTCTTGGGCTTTTCAATCAATAACGCATTTTGTCAGATTGATAATCTCTGGCTGGCACGATTTCTACTACTGTTGCCAATTCGTTCATTTTATCTTCTATAATAAAAATTATTGTTTTTATCTTTTCTTTTTTTCTTTTTTTCTCTCTTTTTTTTTTTTTTTTTTTTTTTTAAATTTGCCACCTTTCTTTCACTCTCGTTTTCTCTCTCTTTTCAACACATTTTTCCTGTGTTGTATCTTATTTTTCCACCTTTTTTCCTTTTCTGTGAACTTTGAAATTCCTCTGAATATTCACTGAGAGAATACACTGTTCTACACTCGATAATATACACTATAAAAGCCAATGTAAATATATATATATATATATATATTTTATTTTTTTTTTTTTAATGTAACAGGGGAAACACATCTGAAACCTGCCACCTGAGTCAGTCCATTAACTGCAACCTGAGCCTTATCAGTAATGACTGGCAGGTATGGTTGGTTGTTGGTTCTTTTTTTTGTTTGTTTGTGTTTTTTCTTTCACCACACATTTTATCCTTTACATCGTCAAGAAGACATGTTTCACCTTTTCATGTCTGTTCTGTCCACAAATGCACTTATTTATTTAAAAAAATAAATAAATAAAAATAATAATAATAATAATAATAAAGGGGCTACCCACATACGCAACACCATTGTCTGAATCCCTGGTAAAGAAGGAAAGAAGAGAGGAAGCGGAGAGTGAAAGGAAGAGAAATTGAGGAAAAGAGTGAAAGAGTGCAGGCGTTATTTTGGCAGAATATTTCCTGTCAAGAATGAATATGGTGGCCTACACGGCAGGGTTAAAAAACAAAAACCACAACAAAAAAACCACAACAAAAACAACAGTTCCACATGTAAAAGCCCACATGTAAAAGTATGTATAAGAGTGAATGTGTGCATTAAAGCACACAAAGGCAAAGGAACAACAAAAAGAAGAAGAGACAGCACAAATCGAATTGCAAAACGTCTTTTACTTAAGAGCGCTGTTGCAGGTTTTCTGTGTCCATCCCTTACATCAGAAAGGGGTGGGGAGGGAGGGGGGGGGGGGAGAGAGAGAGAGAGAGAGAGAGAGAGAGAACAACAATTTTTTATTCCATAGGCTTCCGGCCCCTATAAACAAAAAGAACAATGTATGAATACAGAATCGTAGAATGTCTATCAAGGAAAAACGAAAACACGGAGAGAGACAGAGAGAGAGAGAGAGAGAGAGAGAGAGAACCAACCCCATTCTCCACAGGTTGACAACACAAGCGATCCTAGCCTTGTCAATATCGGCAGGTGCAAGACTTCATAATCTTTGCTTTTTATGTCTTAGCAGACCTTACCACCACCACCACCACAACAACAAGTGAAAAAAAAAGAAGTAAAATCCAAAACAAAACAAAGTTCCCTCCTCCTCCGGTGCTGTCAAATCCCATTTATAACCCAGCACCTCCTCATCCGTGTGATCTTCCACAGGATTAAATCCCGTCTCCTCAGCTCCCTCCCTCTTTGATTATGGTTTCTACGCCTCTCGGCCAAAAACACACACACACACACACACACACAAACCAAAAAAACACGACCTCAAAGCATTGGGATGACGCACTTTCTCCTTTTTAAGCACCTACTCCTTGGAAGTGAGATGTTCTTCACTTTTGAATCTTGTGCTCCTTTTTTTTTTTCTCTCTCTCTCTCTCTCTCTTTTCTTTGTGATTTTCTTCAAACTTATTGTGGGGATATGATCTGGCGTGTGTGTGTGTGTTTATAAACGTGTTGTGCACGTAAGCATGCAAAATTGCCCTAATCCCCCACCCTTTTTTTAAAAAAAGAAGAAAAAAGAACCTTTTCTTTCCAATGTTTTCTATTGCTGGGACCCAGTATTACTAATTATATGTCTTAGGTTAGTAAATAACTTCCTTCAGATTTTGTCAGGTCTTTTTACAATAAGTGCAGGCATGTGTGTAGATTACCCACCCAAATTCATACTTCTTAGTGAAATACACCTCAAAACAGCACACACACACACACACACACACACACACACACACACACACACACACACACACAAAGAAAAAAAAAGTGCTTCATAAATTTAAATGTTCTAGGCTAGCTGGTCAAAGATAAGGCCAAAATTTTACACAGGCCATCTAAATGTCTGCAGAAATGCTATGAGATCAAACACACTGCATGCTTCTTTATCATAGATCCTTCCTTATTCCACCTGTCGCTGTAGTCCAAACACTCTCTGAGCCAGTTTTATTTCCTTGAATCTCAATTTCATCTCTGCAGCCAAAAATACCACTCCCACTCCCATCCCATCATACCCTGCGCTGCTGCCTCCTGAATCTCATCCTCAGGCCTAAATCCTTCCCTCCATTTCCATGCCCACACTGCCTGTCAGTCTCAGAGGCTTGGCACCTCACATACATATGGATACTGATATTCAAATCAGTCTGAGAGAACTAATACCCAGGATAGGAAAGCAGCCAAAAAAGGGAATCAGACAGACCTGGCAGGTCAGTAGATCTGCTTTTTCTGTTAACACCCCTCCCCCCACCCCCACCTTACTCCCCCCCCCCTCCCCCACCCCCTCCTCTTCTCTTCCAATTTCTACATACAATATACAGACTGTTCGATCTCTCGATCTCTCAATCAAGTCACGGTGAGAGCTGAATAATTATGAGGGAGAGTAAGATATTATCTACATTGAATAAATAAATAACACCTGAATAGTATCTCATTGACCTCTCTCTTGGGAATGAGAGTGTTGATTTTGAGAAAAAAAAAAATCAAGGGAATAAAGATGGGAAAAATATTTTCACTGTACAATACTTGAAAGTGATGTTTTCAAAAGTGACCAAAAGAAAATAGTTTTTCAAAAGTGACGTAAAGAAAATAACAGAATAGTCTGATCTCCCCCAAGCGCTGACATTCTTTTTCTCTTGCTTCTTTATTCATTTATTTCCAACTGATACCCACCCACCCACCCGCTCCCCCAAAATTATCTTTTCTCACACTTTCATTATTTCATCATACACATAAGTTTCCCATCTCCTCCAACTTTCAGTGTCTTTCTCTCTCCTCTACAAATCATATTTGGTGAAGCCCTAACTGAAAAAAAAAGAAAAAAAAGAACATTAGGGGGGAGGGGGGGATGCTAGAGGTGGTGGTGTATCTGCAGTTAAAAAAAGAAAAGAAAAAGAGGCTATGAGAGTGAAGTCATCAGATACTGAGGCACACTTATTAACCCTAGCCTCCTCTCAAACACAGCACACACCACACCAATATCAGGGCAAGGTATCAAGCTAAGGCAACCCTCTCTCTCTCTCTCTCTCTCTCTCCTCCCCTAGGGGCACGACGGGTAATGGCGGCCAGGCAGCAGCTCGTGGCAACCGGTGCAGAGCATTTTGCGCTGTGGAGAGTTGTGACAGTCTGCTCTTAAGCATAATTGTGTGTATCTGTTTCATTATAGGTCAGTGAAAAAGAATTCACTTAAGATGGTGGACATAGTGACGTGGAGGGCCGCTATTGGCATTTTTTGTGGAAAGTCACAAGGTGGGTCAAATGTGTACCGGCATAAACAAGTGCAAGAGGTGAGCGATGGCAGAGGCACAAGACCGCATATCTCGTCTACCGATATTGTTGTCGCTTTTGTGTGGTGTTGCATCGTCATGGCATTGATTAACTCTGCATGTTGCAATGTGTGCGAAATGTTGTTTCTGGACTGTACATGGCCAGTCGATGAAGTCAATGTTAAAATACCAGGGTCATACACAGAAGATGTGTTGTGTGTCAGTGGCAGTGTCAATTGTCAGTTGGCAATGCACGTGACAGGGATTGTCTTTGCCTTTTGCGTGGAGCATGCAGTGTTGTCGTTGCGCAGGCTGCTTCTTAGCGGCGATGTTGAAACAAACCCTGGCCCCAACACGAACGGACAGTCCAACTCAGCTAAATGTGACACTGTGACAGGCACATTGACAGGTCAAGATGACGTGGTTAATAAACTGATGCAAGCCATGCAACAGCAGTTTGCAGAACAAACGAGACTGATACGACATGACCTCGGTGAAATAAAAGACGAACTGGGTCAAGTAAAGCAACAGTGTGAAGAAATAAACAAAAGATGTGACCGACTTGAAACCGACCACAGGCACATGACAGAGACAGTGACCAACATGACAGCAGACATTCAACAGCTGTTCGAGGACTCGAATTATGGAAAAGAGGAATTTCAACAACTTTCTGGTACAGTTGACGAAATGAGAAAAGAAATTGACCAATTGAAATTTGACACTGACAGATTGGAGGACTTTTCACGTAGAGATAACCTGCGGTTTTTTGGGATTCCTCAACAAGAGCCCAGGGAATCTTTTGACACATGTGCAAAGATGGTAGTGGACATTCTCAACAGCATTGACGAAGACAAAAACTGGACTGTTGACGACATTATACGAGCACACCGGACGGGACATGCACAACAAGGACAAAGCAAACCCATGATTGTCAAGTTTACTAAGTGGAAAGATAAAATGACATTGCTTACCAACAGAGACACAAGACAAAGACTGCAGGAAAGAGGGGTGAAGATTGCCAATGATTTGACAAGAGCACAGGCCCAGATTGTTGCCAGTGCCAGAAGAGAGGGAAAACGGGCTTATTTTCAGAGGGGGCAGTTGGTAATCGGTCCCAGGCTCCCAGATCCCCGAACCTTTGCACAAGTTGTAGGGGGAGGAAGTGATCGCAGTGCAGGTGTCACTGACACAGCACACATTGATCGCTCCTCAGTTTTGAGAGAAGATGGTGTGTCTGGCTCAATCACCCAACAGAACAAGTCCCCTTGTCTTGACAATACACAGAGAATGACTGTGACAGACAACACTCAGAACAAAATGAATGACGTGGACAGAGAGCCCTCTCCCCCTTCCCCACCCCCTGACACGCCTTGCACTCAGGGTCACAGTCAGGGCAGCAGTGCAGGTGGACGCGGGGGCTTCCCCCGTTACGGCGGTGTGCACGAACGACGCGGGGCAACGAGAGGCAGCGGGGATTCCCCGGGTCATGACGCGGCGGGTCATCCTTCCAGTGACGCACGTGCAGCACGTGGCAGGCAGACGGGGATGCACGCCTACCTTGGTAACCAGTCAAGGAGAGCTTCGACAGGTCCAGTTCGTGGCGGAGGGAGAGGGGGGTGGCAGTGTCAGCGACAGGCACCTTCGCTCAAGCGGCTCTAAAAAGCCATAGGACAGGCCCGGCCATCCAATTCAATGGACATTTTTAAATTATAATGTGGAAAATTTGTGCGGAAAATTAAAGGATCTTTCTTTCGTGAATTATGTAAATAAATTTGACTTTGTTTGTTTAACTGAAACTTTTCTTGATTCATCGTTTGAGTATAGTAGAGTTTTCACAGATTATATAAAGTTTCATGCACCGGCTAAGAAGATATCTTTGCATGGTAGAAATTCAGGAGGTGTGCTGCTGTTAGTAAGAAAGAGTATCGAAAATAGTGTTAAAGAAATAAAGTTGTGTTGTAATAATGCTGTTGCTATAAGGATAGACAAAAAGGTGTTTGACTTGGATAAAGATGTTGTGTTAGTGGCCTGTTATGTTGTCCCAGAAGGAGGACCTATGTACAGAGATCAGGTCATCAAAAATGGTATTTTGATTTTGGAAGAAGCCTTATTGCAAAAATTTGAAAAAGATGAAGTGTACATTATGATAACAGGAGATTTCAATGCTAGAACAGGAAACCAGCAAGCTGAAACTGAAGTGATGACTAATTGCTTTGGTGATATAGAATATGATAACATTTATGGAGAAAATTGTTCACGTTGTTCTAAAGATAATACTACTAATAATTTTGGTAAATCATTATTGGAGTTATGTTTTTTGTTGGATATGACTATTTTAAATGGCTTTTGTTGTGGCGATAAAGAAGGTGAATATACTTTTGTATCAACAAACGGATGTAGCGTAATTGACTATTTTTTGGTTTCTTATGATTTACAATTGAACTTTGATTTGTGTGTCGGTGATTGTGTTGATTCGTGGCATTTACCAGTTGAGGTTACATGGAACAAAAACTACAATTATTCAGGGAATAGAAACCTTAGACAGCAAGGTGAAGAAAAAATTATGTGGTCAGACGAAAATGCTTCTATATACAAAAATGAGCTGGAGAGTCTGGAATTTCAAGGTAGTTTACAGAAAGCCTTGGAGTTATTAGATGTGAATGTGAATGAAAGTTTAGACTTGTTTGTTAGTGCTTTATATGGAGCTGCTGCGTGTATGGTGAGAAGAGTAGGAAAAGGAAGAAAGAAGTGTAACGACTGGTTTGATGATGAGTGTGAACTAAAGAAACACGAAGTTAAAAAGTTACTTAAGAGGTTCCAGAGATGTAAAACAGAAAAAGATAAACAAGAAAAAAGAGAAGCGTATGCTTTGTCTCGGAAAGAATATGTTAAATTAAGAAAAAGAAAGGAACAAGAGTTTGTAGAAGCCAGATTAAGAAAACTTAGAGAATCGGTTTGTGATTCTAAGACATTCTGGGCAATATTAAGATCAGTGAATAGAAAAGATTTTGTATATAATGAAATATCCATAGAGCAATGGCACGATCATTTTTTTGGTGTTTTCAATGAATCAGTACATAATGCAGAACAAGAAGAACACATGCAGTTAGAGGACGATGATAATTATGAACCATTGTTTAATGATACAATATCTAGTGAAGAGGTTATTGCCGGCATTAGACATTTGAAAACAGGAAAGAGTGCAGGGCCAGATAAAATTGTTGCAGAGATGTTAAAGAATGCAAATACAGACATTATAAGCTTTCTTGTTCAAGTATTCAACCAACTATTTGAAAGTGGTACTTTTCCTTCAGAATGGTCAAAATCCATACTTATCCCAATTCACAAAAAGGGAGATGTCAACAATCCCGACAATTATCGGGGAGTAGCGCTTACCAGTATTCTAAGTAAAGTGTACACTTACATATTGAACAAGAGACTAACCAAATGGTCTGAAAAAGAAGAAAAAATAATGGAACAGCAAGCAGGATTTAGAAGTAACTACAGTACAACAGATCACATATTTACATTGTACACACTTGTCCAAAAATACTTACTCAATAACACAAAACTTTATGTTGCTTTCATTGATTTCAGGAAGGCCTTCGATTCCGTGAATCGTAATGTATTATGGCATGTTCTGCGTGAAAGTGGTGTGAATGGCAAATTATACAATGCTCTTAGAGGTGTTTATAAGTCAGTGCTTGCATGCGTACGTGAGAAAGGTATATATTCAGAATATTTTGATTGCCCAAATGGGGTAAAGCAAGGTTGTCTTTTGAGCCCACAAATGTTCTCCTTTTTTATTAACGAATTAGCAACAGAATTGTCGAGAAAAGGAAGACATGGAATTCAATTAATTCCGGGAGCAATCGAGATATTTTTACTGTTATTTGCAGATGACGTTGTTCTTTTGTCTGGAACTGTTAGGGGTTTACAGAACCAATTAAATGCATTGAAAGAAGAAGCAGACTATTTGGGTTTAACAGTGAACATGGATAAAACTAACATTATTGTATTTAGAATGGGTGGACATCTGTCAGTGCACGAAAAATGGCTTTATGGAAATGAGGATGTTAAAGTTATAAATTCATATAAATATTTGGGAATGATATTCTCAACAAAATTAAGCTTAAATTATGCTTGGGAAGAATCTTGCAGGAAAGCAAAGAAAGGTGTTATTGAAATATTGAATTCATTAAAAAAGCTTAAGTCTATTGATTACTGTTTGTTTTGGAAAATGTTCGATACACAGATTGAACCTATACTTACATATGCAGCCGAAGTTTGGGGACTAAAGGTAAATTCACAGATGGAAAAAGTACATACTTATGCAATTAAACGTTTTTTAAATGTGCCAATTCATTCATCCAACACAATGTTATATGGGGAAACGGGCAGATATCCTTTGTATATAAGAACATTTGTAAAATGCATTAAGTATTGGTTGAAATTATTGAAACTTCCACAATCACGTTTACCCAGACAGGCTTACGAGATGATGTTGTTACAAATGGAATTAGGAAAGGAAAACTGGACTTATAGTGTAAAAAAGGTTTTGTCTGAACACGGTTTTGGAATTGTGTGGATGTATCAGGAAGTGGGAAATGAACAGCAGTTTATATCAGAATTTAGAGATAGATTGATTTGTTCTTTTAAGCAAAATTGGCATTCAGATATGGAAAGCAAAGAGAAATATAGTTGGTTTTTCTCATTCAAAAGTATATTTCATACTGAAAAATATCTAACAGTCATCACAGATAAGTGGCACAGGTTAAATTATGCAAGATTTCGGCTACGGACATTTGGTTTCAATGCAAATAAATTGTGGTTTCAACCTGCAGCATCCACAGAATTGCCATGTCCTTTGTGTGCATCTAGTGTAGATGACGAAAAACATTTTTTGTTTCATTGTAAATTATACGATAAAGTAAGAGAAAAATGTACATTTTTTTCATCTCATTTAGCTAAAAGACATGATGTTTTTTCTGTTTTATCGTCTGATGATGAATATATCATACAGTCAGTAGCTAAATTTATCTCAGAAGCACAAAAAATAAGGCATAATCACTATGATCAGAACACACCAGAGTAAATGAGGAGGATATCCATATGTAAATTTTATTTTCTTATGTTAATTTGGTAAGGTAGATAATTGATATATTGAACTATTTCACTCCTAGAATGGGTGGTCGAGTTTGATTGATTAGTTTCTTTGTGTGTGTGTGTGTGTGTGTGTGTGTTCCGCTTGCTTAATGTATCGTGAGAGAGTTATATTTAGAGATTTTGTTTGTTTGTTTGTTTGGTGATGAAATGCTGTTAAGCAGAATGTTGCTTTGCATTTAAGAGGATTTAAGAATTAATCCCCGTCACCCCCTTGTCAATAGACCATTACAGGTAATGACAATAAAAATGTCAAAGTGTCAAAGTGTCAAAGTGTCTCTCCTCCCCTATCACAATATCCCTATACCCTCAATCCAAAATATATCAAGTTAAGGCAGTCTTGGGGCTATGACCTCAGTGCCCAGTCTTGGGGCTATGGCTTCAGTGCCCAGTCTTGGGGCTATGGCTTCAGTGCCCAGTCTTGGGGCTATGGCTTCAGTGCCCAGTCTTGGGGCTATGACTTCAGTGCCTAGTTTTGGGGGCTATGGCTTCAGTGCCCAGTCTTGGGACTATGGCTTCAGTGCCCAGTCTTGGGGCTATGACTTCAGTGCCTAGTTTTGGGGGCTATGGCTTCAGTGCCCAGTCTTGGGACTATGGCTTCAGTGCCCAGTCTTGGGGCTATGGCTTCAGTGCCCAGTCTTGGGGCTATGGCTTCAGTGCCCAGTCTTGGGACTGTGGCTTCAGTGCCCAGTCTTGGGACTGTGGCTTCAGTGCCCAGTCTTGGGGACTATGACTTCAGTGCCAAGTCTCGGGACTATGGCTTCAGTGCCCAGTCTTGAGACTGTGGCTTCAGTGCCCAGTCTCGGGACTATGGCTTCAAATTGTGCCCAGCATGGCTTCAAATATGGGACAATGGCTTCAAACAATGCCCAGTCTTGGGACTATGGCTTTAAATAGTGCCCAGTCTTGGTACTATGGCTTCAAATATAGAATAGAATAGAATATGTCTTTATTACCAAATGTACCAGGGTCACAAGGAATACTGGGGAGTGGGGTGGGGGGGGGGAGGGTTTAGTACATAACAAGGTACGAACATAAATCGAAAATCATACACAAACACAGATACAGTAGAAATTAGGATACATACAAATGCATATCAATACAAAAACTTGTGCATACTCACACATGCACGAACTGCACACGCACGCAGACACACACACACACACACTCTCTCTCTCTCTCTCTTCTCTCTCTCACACACACACACACACACACACACACCTGTGTGCGCACGCACGTTTGAACAGAAGCCGCATATTAAGCCGCATATTACATGTGGATGGAGCTGATGACTAGATCTTCAGGTAGATGGCTGTTAATTGCACAATTCTATTTATCATACTGGATTTGTTCAAGAGAAAGGTCACTGACTGCTTTGGGGAAAAAGCTATTGGCGAAGTGATTGGTTTTCGTCCTTATGCGTCCGTACCGTCGACCAGAGGCGAGCATCTCGAAAATCCCAAAAGCTGGATGTGATTCGTCTTGGCTGATTGATTTTGCTTTTTTGAGTAGCTGCTTATATGTCTTCTAGTTCTCAGTCTTGGGACTATGGCTTCAAATTGTGCCCAGTCTTGGGACTATAGCTTCAAATTGTGCCCAGTCTTGGGACTATAGCTTTAAATAGTGCCCTGTCTCAGGAGGCCAGGCTGCAGAAGAGGAGAGATATTAGGGGAAGGAATTGGCAGGTATGGGGAGGTGGGGGGAGTGGGGGTGTGTGCACTGGACAGGATGGAGGAGACAGGAGGAAACGGGAGCCTGTTGGTGGGGGTGGCTAGGAGGGTAAGGGGAGTGGACAGGGTGTGGAAAGGGGAAGGGGGGTGTGGGCGGAAATGTTGGAGATGTGAGAGGAAAACCCGGTCAGCCTGGACCCAACCACTAATGGCTTCACTGCCCCTCAAAAAAGCAAAATCAGATGATGCCCTAGTAATGTCCCTTGCTTTCTTCATCCCTCCCTTCCTTCTACAATTACATAATGATAGCAGAAAATAGCCCCCCACCTCCATCCCCTGCATCTCTCTCTCTTCACCCTTCCCTCCTCTCTCACAATTACACAATGACAGCACACAAAATACCCCTCTTGCACCCACCTTGCTTTCTTCATACGCCTACCATCCCCAGCCCCACCTTAAAAAAAAACCCCAATGACAGTAGAAAGAATTGCACAATGATATTCATAGTGAAACAGTAATAAAAGTAATGATAATAATGGATAATTCTTATAATGCGCAATTCCTTGTAAAATTATATGTCCTGACCCACACTCAATCGCAGTCATTTTTCTGATATGAACTTCTTTTTCTTTAAATTCTTTTCATGATAATTTTTTTGGTTGAGAAATGGGAAAAGTAAAATTAACAAAAAACATATCCAGAAGTTTTCAATAAGTTTTTTTTTTTTTCTTTTTTTTTTTTTAACTTCTGGAGAGAAAGGACAGATAGATGTATCATCAAACTTGGCATTTTTAAAAAGCTTTGTTTTTGTTCGTTTGTTTAATGCCTTTGTTTTTTTTATTGTACTTGGGTGCATGCTACCACACTGAATCAGAAGACTGTACCCTCCTCTCAAAAAGACAAAAGCAAAAAAAGCAAGAAATTCGCAAGGAAAGCTATAATATTCAATGGGCTTGAAAACATATATTCTCAAATAATTTAAGTGATGTACTAAAATGCTGTGAGAGAAAACTAGCATGCCATAAGTTTCAGTTTCACTTTTAAGGTGTCGAAGTGTGTGGACTATTCCTTACATGCAACACTACATCTTCTGTTAAAATGAAATAAAAATACAAAAACAAAACAAAAACACAATGCAGATGCCTCATCTTCACATAAACCCAACATGCTGATCAAGCCTTGAGCGCTTACCCTTGATTTAAATACCATGAATTAATATAAACATTTTAAAAAATGGGAAAAGGTTTAATTTTCAAACCTGAAAGACTTACTATCGTCTGCTGTACAATATATGACGATTTAGCAGTGGAGCTGCTGTGGCTGTCACTGTCACACCATATGCTCCAGTGATGACTTGGAAGTTATAACTTCATAACTGATGAAGCCACACCCAGTCAAACTACTCTCTCTCTCCCCCCCCCCCCCCCCTCTCTCTCTCTCTCTCTCTATACACACACACACACACACATACTATATAGGACAAGGAGGATAACAGTCTTGTGTTGTTATTTTTTAAAACACCTATTCCCTACAGAACTCTGCCTTCTGTTCCCAGATCTCCCCCATCCACCCCCCCCCCCCCCCCAACCCCCCCCCCCCCAACCCCCCTCCCCCTGACTACCTCAACCATCATCCTCAAAGGAACTATAGAAAAAAGCATTCCAGCTCAACAGATGCTTGCCTTTCTCTCCTGGTATAGGCTTCAGGTACAAGCCTGCTAGTAGCAGAGGTGGTAATATTTAAGCGACAAGTGGTTATCGTTGGGAAAAAAAAAAGAGAAAATAATGCATAAATAAATAGAATTGATAAAATAAAAAGAAAGGGCAGTGTATTAATCATGCAGAGCATAACTGAACATGAAAACAAGCAAACAAACAACAACAAAAAACTCGACAGTACATTTTAAAAATGCATTGTAATACCCAGAATAAACTAAACATAAAAAATGAAAAAGTATGCGCTTCACAAGTGAACAATAAAAAATGGAAGACACAACAGTACCTTTTCTTTAATTAATGCATCTTATAACAGAACACAACAAACAAGGAAGGCTAACTCAGTAACTGAGAACTGTAAGTAGGTGAAACTGTACTGTTTTATCCAATGCCTGATGTGGTTGCACACAGATCTTATCTACTGTCACGTTCTCTCCTGAGGGTGAGGCTGAAGGGAAAGAAGAAAACGAAGAAAAAAAACACACAAAAACTGATGAAAACCACTGACATGACACCCCATTTTCCTGTCAATCGATCAGAATTTCCAAGGTGACAGCGTTCCTGTTGGTAAACAATAAAGATGGAAACAACGAAAAAGGTTTGACGGGATAACATTCAATTTTAGGTCAATATACACATAGGATAACTGATTTTTGTGTGTTTTCCTGACACTAGATCTCATGCACAGCTGTTTAAAATGTTAAGATACCCCCCCACCCGCCCATTACCCCCCACCCCCAACTCCCCCTTTTCAAACTCCTCCCATCCTTCTTTTATAAACGTTTCTCAGAAAACTTACACACCATAAATCCCACTCTCACTCTCCACCTTCTTTCCCCATAAACTTTCAGATACTTTACAAATCACCTGATACCAACCCCAATCCCAACATCCAGCCCCCCTCCCCCTCCAAAAAAATTCAATCCAAAGACATGCACAAAAAAAAAAGAAAGCATAGAAGAATTGAGGGTGAGGTAACCAAACGAAGGCCTTTTAAAGAGAAAGGGGTAGAGGAGGACTCACTCACTCAAAAAAGAGAGGAATATGTAGATATAGATACTATCAACACGCATGTTTATATATAAAGCAACAGCCTGTGCTTAACCCCCCCCCACCTCCCCACCCCCACAGAGACACACACACACCCCTAATGACCAGCCAAGCCTCTGCAGCAGATGAAGACCACAAGGACAGAAAAACCCATCCTTACAACAACAGCCAGGTGAGGACAACAACAGTAATAAACCAGTAACCGACAACTGAATGCTGAACAGCGGCAGGAGGATGAACAGGAGTAAGTAGTACAGAAACAGGTAGCAGCAGCAGCAGAACCACAAGAGAGCAGCAGTCTCTCCAAAGATTTGTGGGCAACACCACCACAGCTGTCACCACTGCCTAGAAATAGCAACTTAAGCTGGAGGAATTAACACACCACCCCACCCCCTCCGCTGACTTGTTTTGCTGCTGCCAAATCAGCCCACACACTACTCCTTTTTCTCTCTTCCCTGGTGCGCTGATCAGCTTACATGATGTGCTCGTTTGTTTAATGCCTGCCTGTTTGTTGGATGGCTGATTGGTTTGAAGACTGGGGAGGAGGTGCGGGGGGGGGGGGGGGGGGAACAGGAAAGGAGGAAGGGGGAGGGGTGAAGGAAGGTCTGAGGAGGAACCTGTTTTGCTCTTGACCAGTTGCTGTTTGTCGACAAACATTACACATTCACCAGCACAAACGCATGCACGAACACACACACACACACACAGTGGCACAAAACAAATGCACTAGAACTTCAATATGTGCGCGCGCGCACACACACACACACACACACACAAACACACACACACAAACAAAAAGGATGCCAGATTTATGACTGCTTGGTCACTGACAAAAACACAATTTGATAAATGTTTGCGTACAATATGTGTGGCACACACACACACACACACACACACACACACCTTCACAAAAAAAGTGTTACATCATAAACACCTTCCATCACTTTTTAAAGAGAGGTAAGCAACCCCAAATAAAGCGCTTGGCAATATCAAAGGCAGTCGGAAGGGAAACACATAGGTATCATTCTGAAAGCAGGGAGTCATGATTAAGTGGGGGAAAAAAACAAAATAAGACAATGCCTGACTAACCATAAAACATACTCACTTGAAAAATTCCTGGTTGCAAGCATCGTAGTCAAAATGGCACCCTGAAACATACAGGAAAAAGAAATTAGGTAATGGAGAAGTGAAAATTCTATCAATAACTTGAGAGGGAGAGAGGTGGGGGGTGGGGGTGGGGGTGGGAGGGAAGGAGTGAAGGAAAGGGGAAAAGGGATCGAAGGGAAGGAAAACGTGACACAAACTAAGTCAGTTTGTGCATGTCCATATGCAAAACCCTCACTCTCATGCACAAGCATAATCCAACTGTGCAGGACCCTGTGGGGGCAAACGACATGTACTAGTAAGGTCCACATACTCAGAGTTACTTTTTTTCCTTTCTTTTTTTTTTTTTTTTTTTTTTTTTTCAAATAAAAAATTCATTTTGTTCTTATTTTGATGGTGTTAAACTCTTTTCTTCGTTTCTTTTTTCCTTTTTTTTTAAATTTATTGTTTTAATCCACATTTTATAATAATAATAATAATAATAGTATTTATATAGCGTTGAATCTTGTGCAGAGACAAATCTAAGCGCTTTCACACTAGTCATTCACTCGCATGGATAACTCTAAAACTGAAGAAACTGAAGACAAGGAAGAGGTAGGGGAGGGAGGATATCTTGTGAAGAGGTGGGTTTTTTAGGCCAGACTTGAAAGAGCTGAGTGTGGAGACCTGACGAAGCGAAAGAGGAAGTTCATTCCAAATGCAAGGTCCAGAGACAAAGAACGGTGTCCAACAGTGGAGTGTTCTGGTGGGTATATTATCATATATATATATATATATGAAAACACATCCATCAAGCTTACACATTCAGAGGTATGGAGGTGGAGAAGCACAAGTTTAAGACACATGTTGCACAACAGAGTTATCAACCAGTATGGATTTAACTTCACTTCCCACAGGTGTCTTCCATACAAGAAACATTCAATGATGCATAACAAACAGAAAAACTATCCTGATTTATAATGCAACAGAATAATCATATGGTTTAATCTATGTCGATGTACATCTCAGGTGACATGGTCAATGTGAGAGGGGGTAGGTGGGGAGGGGCAAAAACTACATACATATATATATATATCAAAGCTGGAATACCATTACGAAAGGAGGCATAGAGTACAGCCTCGTCACATAGACCTCCACAGCAACATTGTTATCATCCTCCTCCACCTTCATTATCAATTAAAAACTTAAAAAATAATACTTATAAGACTTTTATTTTCATTTTTAAGTAGCTGTGTCTGTGGACGTCTGTGTATGTGGATGTGGGTGTGTCTGTACGTGTTGTGTGTGGATGTGTGTGCATGCATGCATGTAAGTGTGTGTGCATGTTTGTGGACAAGTGTGTGTTTTTCTTTCTTTAGTTCGTCTTTTCACTGTTAAGTGATATTAGATGGGGGGTGGGGGGGAATGTAGTATGTGTATGCCTGCGCGTTGGGGCTGGGGGTGATGAAAAGAGATGGTGAGATGACTGAGACAGGGAAGGAGACATTAAAAGTGTCAGAGGTTAAAAGATGTGTGTGTGTGACTGAGTGTGTGTGTGTGTGTGTGCACATGAGCATGTGCACAAGTGCTTGTGCTTGTTGTCTATGTGTGTCTGCAGACATGCAAGCAAGTGTGCATGCCTTTGTGTGTGCGATGCCCGCACATGATGGTGTGTGTGCCTGTGTGTTGAGGGCAGGGAGAAGGGAATGCAGGGAGACAGAAAGAAGAAGAGGCAGGGATGAGAAATGAAGAGGCTATGATGGCAGCAGGAAAAATGGCCCCATAGACAGAGGTGGGTGAAGGGTAGGAGGGAGGTGGCAGTGGGGGGGGGGGGGGGGAGCGGAGATGGTAAAGGCATTGAAGATGATGATGGTGATGTAGGGAAGAGTGAAAGAAAGAAAGAAAAGTGAGGGAGATGGGGGCGGGGGGGGGAGGAGGGGCCTGGGGGATGGGCAGCAGACAACCCACTCCTTCCCCAGGCAACACCCCCCTCCTCCCTCCCCCAAAAAAGCCACCCTTACAGTCTCACAAAGGGTAAAAAAAAAATGTATATAAAAAGAGAGAGAGAGAGAAAAGTTTAACAAGGTCAGAGCACTCTGACCCTATATTTCTGCCATGACTCTCCATCAGTTTTCAATATATGATGAAGGTTTTCTCTCTTTCTTTCTTTCTTTTTTTTTTTCTTTTTTCTTTCCCCCCTTTTTTTTAGATCAATTAATTAACAATCATCACAACTTGATTGGCAATTATCAGACAGTAATTTTCTTTAAAAAACAACAACAACAACAACTAATAAATAAAAGTTCTTAAAGAAAATGGGCAAGGGAAAAACAGGGATGGCCACAGTTCTTCCGAATGTGTCAAAACACACACACACACACACATCAAACACATCAAAGCATTTACAAGATGATACAAATTAAATCAGTTTCATCTTTATTATTCTATTTATTGCCTCGTGATAGATCAAATAACTGTTTTCATCAACCTGGCAGCCGCACCCAAGAGCAAGCATGCATACAAGCATTTTCACTTTTTTCTCTCTCTCTCTCTCTCCCTCACACACACACACACACACACAATCTTCATAAGCAGATGTTTACAGACAGAAGACAGACAGACCCTGAAATAGCCCCCACCCCACCCCCACCGTGTTGTTTTTCCATGAAAGAAAGGAAAACTCTTGATCTAAATTAAACAAAATGGGCAAGCTATATTTATACAACATAATAAAACATAACAGAGCTCTTCCTTTTGTGTGCTTCCTGTGTTTTGTTTCTTTCACAACCCGGGCTGCTGGTGTGTTTATTTCCAGTTTCAAGCCACAACAACTGCTCTGAGAAACGAGCATGCCTATGAATACCGTTCTTGACATCCCTACCTAAAATACTAAAGTCAAACTACTTGAAAGATCTAACCTGAATGATCTTTTTTTTTCCCCTTCAAAATTACCAACCGTGCCTATCCTTTCATCTGTTTTCATTTTTTATGTTTTATATTGTATTGTATTTCTCTTTTTTGTCACAACTGATTTCTCTGTGTGAAATTCAGTCTGCTCTCCCCAAGGAGAGTGAGTCGCTAAACTGTGAGCGCCACCCATTTTTTTGTATTTTTTCCTGCGTACAGTTTTATTTGTTTTTCCCGTCAAAGTGGATTTTTCTACAGAATTTTGCCAGGGACAACCCTTTTGTTGCCGTGGGTTCTCTTATGTGTGCTAAGTGCATGCTGCACATGGGACCTCGGTTTATTGTCTAATCCGAATGACTAGCGTCCAGACCAACACTCAAGGCCAAGTGGAGGAGGAGAAAATACTGGCGACTGTACCCCGTGAGTTGGACCAGTGCACTTAGATTCTCTCGATTCCCAGGCGGACGTGTTACCTCTAGGCCATCACTCCACAAATTTTGATTGTTCTTTCAATGAACTAAGCTGTTCGTTGAATGATGCTGCGTCAAGGTTTTTTTAATTAGAAATTCCACACTTTCCCAGACCCTGAAGGGCTAAACGTATTTTACCCAAGGCTTTTTCAGCACTGGAAATGGTTCTCTCATTTTTTCCCCAAGACTGTTCCAGACTTCCATGACTGTACAAACCCTGGTACTACAAAACTCAAAGACTGACAGAAGGTTACAGTTGGGCCAACAGCAAAGCGAGAGCTGTATTACCAATGGTTTTTCTACTGCAATGGAAATTAATTAACAGCTTAGCCTTTTGTGAAGGACTGTAACTCTCAAAATCAAGGAGGCAAGACTGCACTGACTCCAAGTACTATGGCCTTGGGAGCTAGTTGGCCTTTGGGGACCATCCCAACACCAACTGTTCTAGAACCATCTTGTTCGAGACATTGGTGAAGTAACTTGGGCAAGATACTCTCCACTATTATCAAATTCTAGCTCCAGACAGTCAGGGACAGCAGTTGCCTCCTCTGCTGCTCTGATGGTCACAGTCAGGAGATGATTTGACTTATCATACCTGGAGAGGGGGGGCTTTGACATCGGCCTGGCATGGCGGCAGGTGAAAGAGCTGGGCACTGCTGGAGCCCACATCCACGTCCTCCACCCGCACCTCGATCTCCGTCATCCTGTACGTGCTCTTGCTGCGCCACGAGGAGCTCTCCGGGGGATCCGGTTGCCGCAGGCGGCAACGCCACCACCACGAGCAGCACCAGTTGAGGCAAATCGTGGCTCTTTTCACTTCACCACGAGTTGAAAGCTGTGGCACTTTTCCATCCACACCACTGGTGCTTAAGGGTTGGGTTTGTCTGGGTTTTTTTAACACTGGTTGAAGCAAAATCGTGGCACTTTTCACACCCCCACAAGTTGAGGAAAAACTATGGCACTTTTTCCTTCCACCCCAACTAGTGCTAAAGGGTTGGGGTTTATGAATACTGGTTGAAGAAAATTGTGGTGGCACTTTTCACTCCCCCAAAACCTGAGGAAAAACTGTGGCACTTTTCCCTGACCACCCCTAAAGTGTGCTAAAGGGTTGGGGTTTTTGAGCACTGGTTGAAGCAAATTGTGGTGCTTTTCTCTCACCCACAAGCTGAGGAAAATGTTGGTACTTTTCCTTCCCCCAGTGACACTAAAGGCTGTACTTTTCCCTCCCCCTCCCCCCAACCCCCCACTAGTACCAAAGGGTGTATTTTTTCACTCACCCCACTAGCACTAAAGGGTGTCCTTTTCCTTCCCCCCACTAACACTAAAGGGTGTTCTTTTCCCTCCCCCCACTAGCACTAAAGGGTGCTCTTTTCCCTCCCCCCACTAGCACTAAAGGATGTTCTTTTCCCTCCCCCCACTAAAATTAAAGGGTGTCCTTTTCCCTCCCCCCACTAAAACTAAAGGGTGTTCTTTTCCCTCCCCCCACTAGCACTAAAGGATGTTCTTTTCCCTCCCCCCACTAAAACTAAAGGGTGTCCTTTTCCCTCCCCCCACTAACACCAAAGGGTGTCCCTTTCCCTCCCCCCACTAGCACAAAAGGGTGTTATTTTCCCTTCCCCCACTAGCAAGGGATGTACTTTTCCTCCCCCCCACTAGCAAGGGATGTACTTTTTCATCCCCCCACTAACACTAAAGGGTGCACTTTTCCCTCCCCCCAATAACACTAAAGGGTGTCCTTTTCCCTCCCCCCACTAGCAAGGCTGTCCTTTTCCCTCCCCCCACTAGCAAGGGTGTCCTTTTCCCTCCCCCCACTAACACTAAAGGGTGTCCTTTTCCCTCCCCCAACTAGCGCTAAAGGGTGCACTTTTCCCTCCCCTCACTAGCACCGAATGGTTGGAGTTTGGGGGGGTTTGCTTCTGGTTTTATATTTTTCTGATCACTTTCCACCACTTCCTCTTGGTCACACACACCAGTGGTGGTGGTGGTTCCACTTTTTTCTTTTCTTTTCTCTCAGCTGTTCAGATCATTCTTGTCTCCAGTAATAATCACTCCTGAGCTCTGGTATAAACACAAAAAGTCAAGCTGTCTCATCTCATCACCACATGTCGGCACTGCTCATTGTTGTTGTGGTTTTCTGTTTTGTCTTCACGTTCACAGATACCACCCCCTTTCCTCACACTGATGGCGGTTCCACTCTGGCTGTTTTTTGCTGCTGCTGTTGTTGCTGTTGTTCTCCTCTCAATGTTCCGACTGTGTCTCTGATAACCATCACAATCCAGGCTGTCTCACTTTATCACTTCGAATCAAACCACTGTCAACATTCCTGGTCTCCAACAATGAATGCAATCTCTGGCACTCCGTGTCACCACATTGCTCCGATTCACTGTGAAATTAATGTAGAATAAATAAATAAAATCGTACAATAAATCACAACCCAGATGGGGTTTTTTTCCCCCCACAACTCCTTCCCGATCCTGACATGCAATATCTAACAACCTGATCCGAGATGCAGACTTCCACTTGCCAAATGAAATCAAAAACAAACAAAAAATCCCAAGGTTGCTCTCACTGTCTGCTCCTTACACAAGGAACCAAAGACTATAATGTACCAGTAAGTCAAACGAAGGAATGTGAACTGGTCTCCGTTAATCAGGGAATGGAAATCAGGAACATTCACTTATCCGTGCATCTGCCATTTATATCAATGAGTTGAAGAAGGTGGGAGAGAGGGGCAAAAAACAGGAAGGAATGAAAGAAAGCAAAGAAGAAAGGGGAAGAAGAAAAAGGAAGCAATGGAAAAGGGTGAATAAGAGGAGCAACAGGAAAGAAAGAAAGAATAAACCAAAGAAGAAAGAAGAAGTTGAAAATGAAAAGGAAAGTGAAACAAAGAAGAGGAAGAAGGAGAAGAAAGAAAGAAAGAACATCAAGAACAGGAAGAAGAACAAGGAGAACAAAGAAAGAACATCAAGAACAGGGAGAAGAACAAGGAGAAGAAAGAAAGAAAGAACATCAAGAACAGGAAGAAGAACAAGAAGAAAGAAAGAAAGGACATCAAGAACAGGAAGAACAAGAAGAAAGAATCAAGAACAGGAAGAAGAACAAGAAGAAAGAAAGAAAGAACATCAAGAACAGGAAGAAGAACGAGAGAAAGAACATCAAGAACAGGGAGAACAACAATAAGAATGAAAGAACATCAAGAACAGGAAGAAGAACAAGAAGAAAGAAAGAACATCAAGAACAGGAAGAACAAGAAGAAAGAAAGAACATCAAGAACAATAAGAATGAAAGAACATCAAGAACAGGAAGAAGAACAAGAAGACAGAAAGAACATCAAGAACAGGGAGAAGAACAAGAAGAAAGAAAGAACATCAAGAACAGGAAGAAGAACAAGAAGAAAGAAAGAAAGAACATCAAGAACAGGAAGAAGAACAAGGAGAAGAAAGAAAGAAAGAACATCAAGAACAGGAAGAAGAACAAGAAGAAAGAAAGAAAGGACATCAAGAACAGGAAGAACAAGAAGAAAGAAAGAACATCAAGAACAGGAAGAAGAACAAGAAGAGAGAAAGAACATCAAGAACAGGGAGAACAACAAGAAGAAAGAAAGAACATCAAGAACAGGGAGAAGAACAAGGAGAAGAAAGAACATCAAGAACAGGAAGAAGAAGGAGAAGAAAGAAAGAAAGAACATCAAGAACAGGAAGAAGAACAAGGAGAAGAAAGAAAGAACATCAAGAACAGGAAGAAGAACAAGGAGAAGAAAGAAAGAACATCAAGAACAGGAAGAAGAACAAGGAGAAGAAAGAAAGAACATCAAGAACAGGAAGAAGAACAAGGAGAAGAAAAAGAACAGGGTCAAGAACAATAAGAACAAGAAGGACAAGAACAAGAAAGCAAGAACTTTTAGAGGAATGTGAAGTGACTGATCAAGGATCTTTGAACAGAATTTTCCCCCCTTCAAGATTTCTTTGAATGCATTACAAACGCAGCTGACACGATGCAGCTTGTACTGCAGTTTCCATTATTTTCTGCCTTCCCTGCATACATCATGTCACATAATGACAAAGACCGTTCATACAACGCATGAGTCACGCAGTAATGAAGAACATGTCTATTGCATTGGGGCTGTACTTTTGTCACGGAAGCAGTGTTTCACCGCATGTTACAATGCCATAATCAAAACAAAAGTGCACAAGAAGCAGAACAAGGACAAAACCAGAAAGAGGTCCCAAAACTCATTTCTGATTCATCACTGACATTTCGGCTGGCATCTGTCGCACCATTCTGAGGCTTGATAACCTTTGCAGTGGGTCAATAGCTTCCAAACTCATGGCTGCATTTTGCAAGAACGTGACAGTCTGAACTTTCGGTCATCTACAGCATGATTAATGATAGAAAGAATAGAGGGAAAACAATCAAATACAGCAGATTGCCTCATAGATGAAAATTCTTTCTTAAAAAGTAAATAAAATAAATGAAAAGGAGAAGACCTCTTCTTCTTCTTCATTCATGGGGTGCAACTCCCACATTCACTTATATGTACACGAGTGGGCTTTTACATGGATGACAGTTTTTACCCTGCCATGTAGGAAGCCATACTCTGTTTCTGGGGGTGAAAGGAGAAGACAATATCAGGAGGTATACACAAAACACTGCTGCATTGTTAATTTTTTTATGACAAGTTTCAAAATCTCGGACTTTCTCTCTGTTCAGAGGCTGCACCTCCTTTGTTCACTCGTTTAGAACTACAAGTGAGATTTCACAAACACATTTTCATATAAATGCTATCACTTCACTGCAACATTCAGGCAGCAATGTTATGTTTCTAGGATTATGCATAGCTGGGTATGTTTGTGTTGCCATGAACAAACCCACCAAACACTGATATGGACTGCAGGATGTTAATGTGTTTTGATATCCTGTGTGTGTGTGTGTGTGTGCACGTGTTAGAGGGGTTAAAGTAATGTTGGCACATATGCTGACCTGGGAGATCAGAAGAAAAAATGAACTTATCTCTTCCTCTTCTTCTGTGTTCCTGAGCTGAAACTTGCACAATTGCTCACATCTTCTCAGCAGCTTTGTATGTTTTATGAACGTTTTTCCTTTTCTTTCCTTTTTTTTTCTTTTTTTTTCAAATTTTTACATTGTCATTTATTTTTTGGTTGGGGAGTGTAACTGATCTCCAATCTTAACCCATGTGGTCATGCTGACAGGATTCAAACCCAAATCCAGATTGAAACTCCAACACTCTAAGTTTAACCACTCACACCTGTCTTACACCTGGGACAACCCAACCCTTTCCATCCACCATCTTCACAATCAGTTACAATATCGCACTCATCTCCCAAAAGAGCTGTGAGTTCATCTGCGCAAATTACCAGTAATAACACAGTGAAAACTCAAAACATAATGATATTACCACAAATGATCACCATGTCTCCTTAAAAAGCACTGTCACTGTGGAAAGCTGCCCTGCTACTTTTTTTATGATTTTATTCTGGTATACTACAACTATTCCTTTTTTATTTGTTTGTTTTTTTTCAATCTACACAATGAAACCTGTTCCATCCATAATCTATCATTTCTTTCAAAAGCAAAACTGCCGTTATCTCCTTGTGAAGTGGGAATGCACACAACAAATCATGACTCATGCAACATCTGATGGAGTCTCCCATCAGACATCACGCAACATCTGCACAAACATAAAATACACACAAGAGCTTTGCGGCACATTGATATTTCTCGGCAAGCTGTTCACATTCACTCGTTTCCACATACAGTGGCCTTGCCAGCTTTCTTTTCCCACAGCACACAAATATATTCCACAAAATCAGACAACTGAAAAATAGAGAAATAAATGAATAAACATGATGATCGTTAAAAATGTGTGCATGCATACACTCACAATCATTTACTTGTGTGTGGATTCAGGAAGAAAAATCTGGAGAGGGTATATACATGCACATAGTTTGAAACTCTGAAGAGATAGGGAAAGAGACAAGGGGGTGGGGGGAAAGAGGGGGAGGGGGATGTGCAGAGATGGAAAGAAAAGACAGGTGACAGAGAGAACAGAGAGACTGACAGAGACAAAGACAAAAAGAGTATGGCAGGAACCTGAACATCTACAGCGACCAGACACACAGCCACTGACACACACTGACACTGGAGAAAGCAGGCAAACTAAATCCACTTTCAAATATTACCTTAACTCTCTCCATACGAACGGCGAAAGAGACGACGTTAACCGCGTTTCACCCCAATTACCATCATCAAAATATTGCAAGAGGAAGGCTCTTATACTGAAGAGGTGAATGTTGACAAAGAATACCACAATTCTGACGACGGAAGCTAAAGGCTGGGTCATTCAGACACCCACTGGACATCCGAGGGGTCTGTGTAGAGGAGAGGAGAGGACTGGTCGTACTGAGTGAGTTAATGGAATCTGATCTCTCTGAGAGAGACAGTGAGAGAGCGAGAGTTGAGGGGCTGGGGGGTGAGGGGGGGAGACAGACAGACAGACACGGAGAACTACAAAGAGAGAGACAAAGACAGAGACAGAGACCTCTAGAAAGAGACAGTCAGAGAGACTGAGAGTAATAGACAGACCAACACAGACACAAAAGAGAGAAAGAGAGAGAGAGAGGAGATGGTGGCAGAGAGACAGAGACTGGGGAGGGGGTTGTGGGAGGGGGTGTGATGGAGAGAGACAGAGACTCAGAGAGAGAGAGTGAATGAATGTATTTGCTTTAATGAGGGAAGTGGAATAAGCAAGGATATGCTTTTTTTTTCTTTTTTTTTATCCGGCCCTCAAGGCAAAGAAAATCAACATGCAAACAAACAAGCAAGCAAAAAATGATGACAATAATAAAAAATAAATAAATAAATAAAACACTAACACAACTGGCTATCTGTTTTAAAAAGGAAGGCAGATTATTCCAGTACAAACCACCACTGTATGAAAGGCTTGACTTAAAGTGATCAATTCTTGGAAGAGATATTGTAAGTTTATGAAAGTGTCTGTTCATGTTTATTGGAAAGTTATCTACAATACCAGGAGGAGCTGCTCCAGTAACTAATTTGTGCATAAACAGAGCCTTGTTGTTTGCTAGCCTCAGATACAGTGGAAGAATGTTCAATGATTTATAATCAGCAGTGGTTATTGAGCTGGATTTTAAAAGAACTAGTTTAAGAGCACGTTTATACAATCTGTTTAAGGGTTTTAGAATGTTTGCACTAGCTAAATCCGATACTGTTGAGACATAATCTATGTTTGATTGGATATGTGCTTTAAAGAACTTTTTTTACGAGCATGGCTATTAAGAAAAATAAAATGTTGAATTTAAGATAGGTGAAATACTTTTTGAGATATTCTTTTACACTGATAAGCAACATGATCGGACCAAGATTGATTATTATCAATGATTATACCTAGTACCTTATGCGATTTTACTTCCTCAATTTTGAATCCAGAGAGAGAGAAATAGAAATAAGTCTGTTGAATTGTTTAGACGTTTTTGTCTAGATGTAAAACTAATACAGGTACCTTTAGTTTTCGTTAGAGAGGGACAGACAGAGACGGAGATACAGAAACAGAGGCAGATTGAAGAGACAGAGAGAGGGGTTGGGGAGATAAGCAAGTCAAGGACGATGAGGTGAGAGTGAAGCAGACACACTGTAATTCCGCATCCAATTGAGCGTGTGGGTGTGTAATGGGAAAAGGGAAGGGGTGGCCTGGCCGGGAGAAAGAGGTTGTCTGTCGGTTGAGAGTGGCCAGGGGGAGAGGGAGTAGGCATCCATGTAGATGTGTGGGAGGGGGAGGAACGAACGAACGAACGCCCGAGGGGAAAAGGAGCGGAGG
The DNA here is from genome assembly GCF_041734735.1 of Babylonia areolata. Classification (NCBI taxonomy): domain Eukaryota; kingdom Metazoa; phylum Mollusca; class Gastropoda; order Neogastropoda; family Buccinidae; genus Babylonia; species Babylonia areolata. The sequence goes on from NC_134893.1 coordinate 31,559,011, forward strand.
GACAAGAAGTAAAGACCCTGAATAAGGAAGACACACACACACTGTTAACGGGCAGGAGGTGAGGGGGCGGATTGGGGGCGGGAGAGGGGGGGGGAGCGGGTAGGAAGATGAAGAAAAAGAAGGAGAAGAAAGCGATCGAGTGTTGCTGAAAAAGGAAGGTAGGGGAGTAGAAAGTGATTTTTTTTTTTTTAATCATGGAACGAAAGAATGATCACATTATGCTCTTAAAATCCAGACATCATTTAGAAAAATCCAAAAACAAATGGAATGGGGAGTGCAAGGAAGTCGGGGGGGGGGGGGGGGTGCGGGAGCACACACTGAGTGAGACAGGAGTTCGTAGACTGACAAAACGTGTATAGTAAAATAAAATGATTTTTTTTTTTTTTAAGGCAGAGGAAGACGGAGAACCATAGACGTGACAGCACGCGAAGTTCAATGCTCATGTTTCGCTCAGTGCAGGTATACGGGAGAGACACTGATAGAGAGTGAGGAGGAGAGGGGGGAGATAGCGTGCGTGCGTGCGTGCGTGTGTGTGTGTGTGTGATGAGATAACGAAAGAGATGGGAAGAGAGATGTGACAAGTATCCACACCCACCCCCCCCCCCCACACACACACACACACACACGGCGCATGAATGTGCAGAGACTGTGAATTGTTAACGTCTGATGCAAATAGATCTGCCAGAGAGAGAGACAGACAGACAGACAGAAGAGACAGAGAGTGACAGAGAGAGTGGGAAACAAAGACAGAGAGAGACAAACAGCGAAGAGACAGAGAGTGACAGAGAGAGTGGGAAACAGAGATCGAGAGACGAACAGCTTCCTACGGCCCCAGACAGGCATGTTTGGACCAATAATCGCCCTCCCCTCCCTTGTCTCAGAACAAGTTTATCTTCGGCATGCCGTGACGTCAGAGCGAGGGACACTGCCGTAGACAGAAGCCGGAGGGCGAGATGACAAATTTCTGTCAGTGATGCACGATTCTGTGTACTCGGCGCTTGTGTGTGTGTGTGTGTGTGTGTGTGTGTGTGTGTGTGTGTGCGTGCGCGCGCGCGTGTGTACGTGTGTGTGTGTGCGCGCGCGCGTGTGAAAGAGAGACAGACAGACATGCAGATAAGAGACAGACAGGGACAAAATGGTTCAATGTACTTCGTGGCCACAATGCTCTAAAGGACCGTACCTCCAGTGGGGGAATATGGTTCCTCTGAACAGCTTGATTCATATAACCAACCCGAACAATAATAACACATTAACTATTTTTTTTCTGAGAACAAGAAGCAAATACAGGCACACAGAGAAACAAAAAACAGGAACAGATCTATACAGAAAGACAAATACGGCCTGCTCTGGCCAGACAAGACAATTTGGACCAATTACTCGCCCCTTATCATGCGTCTTTAGTGTTATCTTCGGCACGCAGACATCAGAGCACCGAAGGAGAGAGACAGAGGGTGGGAGCGGGGGGAGGGGGCGGGGGCAATAAAGGAAGGCATGGGTATGATTGATGGAGATACAAACTGCTGCGAAAGAAAAAATAATCCAGAATTAAATCTCCCCTCCCCAACCCAACCCAACGCAACCCACCCATCCTTCCTACCTTCCCCCCCTCTCTCTCTGCATGTGTGTGTGTGTGTGTGTGTGTGTGTGAAGAAGACACAAATGAGGGGGGGGGGGGGACAAATATATGTATACACGATAACATGAGGGGGAGACGGTGGAGAGTGCATATATGCGCGCGCATGCAGACATAGTCTGCGTGGACTGGTGAAGCGTGTGTGTCTGAGAAAGAGAAAGAGACAGGTACGGAGAAAGAGAGGAAGACAGACAGACAGAGACAGAGACAGACAGCAGAGACACACACAGAGACAGAGACACACAGACAGACAGAGAGATTGACACATCGAGACCGAGACAGAGAAACACACACAGACACGGATACAGCAAAATCTCACACACAATGCAAGCGTTCAATTCTTTATCTCAACATCGAAATCCCACAACGTACGTGGGGGACATTTTGTTTCATGTCCCGTCAAACATACTTGGTGATCGTAGATATCCAGTTCAAGTATCAATATTCACATTTAAATGTTATCGTTTAAATGAATAAATAGATAAATCAATAAACGCAGAAGAAAAGGGGAGAAAGTTGCATGGGAATTCAAGGGGGGAGCGAGGACAAGACAGAAGGAAGGTGAAATGACATCCTTTGACTGAGATGTTCAATGACTGGAGACAATGAAGACGAGAGACACTGAGGGGAGGCTGGGGAGCGGAGGGTGCGGGTGGGTGGGGGTGGGGGGGTTAGGGAAGAGGGAAAGGGAGAGGGGAATGAGACTGGTGGTGTAGTTGAGGGAAGGGAGATGGGGGCAGACGACGGCGGCTACGATTATTTTCTGGTTCATTCCTTATGGTACCACTTCGCCTGAAGGGAACAATCCTGGACGGGATTCGTTTTGGGGGGTGAAGGGTGGGAGGGCAGGGGGGAGGGGGGTTAACCTACAGAGTTTAGTACTGGCTCGGCGACTTTCTATTTAGCTCAGATCAGCCGACTATTGCTTATGGCTTATGTACGTGCACCACCGCCGCCAAGCAAGGGACCTAGCTGAGCAATCACAGAAGCACAAATCAATACCGTGTCGCCCCATGCTCCATAAAGAGACAAAGGGAGTAGGAGGGAGGGTGAGAGGAGGGGAGAAGGGACAGTAAAAGGGGGAAGAGAGAGAGAGGGGGGGCGGGGGGAGGAGGCAGAGAACGAAACGAAATAAAACTTTCACCAGATAGCCGGGGTAATAAGTAGTTGTATGCACACTTATTTCCTTTTCCTTTCTTCTTTTTATCCTTCTTTTTTTTTCTTTCCGTTTTTTGTCTTCCCTTTTTTTCCCCCACACAACCCATGAAATGACAGAGTGAGGCAAAGAATATCACGGGTTTTAATAATAATAACAATTGTGCATAGACAAATCCAAGCGCTATCTTCTATCATCTTTCCGGACTGCTCAGAAGCCCAACTACTGCATGCACTTTAACAACTCAACGCGAATGATCAGACCACTACTACTGCTCCATATGTCAACAAGACCTCTTCATCAAACACTGAACGAGACCCGAGGCACGTACATGTGCGCACGCCCGAAAGGTCAGGACAGACAATAACTGTCATCGGTGAACCTGGACTATTTCCGGAAACCACCACAATACAATCTTTTCGGGTTTCCTGCCCTTTCTGAACTCGCCATGTGGACTCCCGGGGAAAGATTTTGTGTTACCGCTGCGGACAGACTTCGATATGACTGGGTTTTTCATCCACGCCTTCAGCACGCGACGCCAACACTGCGGCTGCGAACAGCATGATTCAGAGAATGTTCGGGCATTCTGTCCGCACTATTCATTCATCTGTCACGCGTCAAAAGAAAAATAATATATAAACGCAGACCACAACAAGGAGCAAAGAAACATTAACCTTAAGCACCAAGATGGATAAGTCGTTACAGTCCACTACAGGTATAATATGCAGACTCACAATCAATATGCACATGACGAATTTCTGACTGTATACATATTTTTCAAAAACTGGTATCCGAGGAATCGTGCTGCACAAAACCGACTTAAACTCCGTAAAAACCCTTGAAAGAGTGCCGGGCCATGTCTGACGGCACGTGACTGACCAATACTCAATTTTGCTTTCACTTTCAGCAAAGACTATGTGTTCTGTAACACCTGCATCAATAGAGACAAAATTCTTGGCGACCTTATCGCATCACACAAACTCTGTTTAGTGTTCTTGTATGCACAGTGACATAAAGAATGGGTTGGGTTGGATTGTTTTTCAAAGTGCAGCTCCACAAGACATGCAGATTAAAATACACTCAAATTCAAAGATGTAATCACAATTCACGATCTTAAGAAGGAACACAATGGAATAACCTTGACTCATAATTTGATTACGCAATATCAATCTTAAGGAGGAATACGATGGTATAACTTTGGTTCAAAATCTATTGATCCGTTAAGAAATACAATCCAGAGTGAGACTTCCAACTCAAATTGTAGAACTACTTTGAAATTATGAATATGAGCACTGAAAACTGCACACTGAACGACTGACCAAAACAGCACAAAGGTCAATAGAAAGTAAGGGGTGTACAAGGGTACGTGTTAAACAAGAATGGCCCTACACCGTGCTGCAGTCCCCAAACCACTTCTACTACAACTCTACATTACTACCAGTACAGCAATGATACTTGAGATCTTTATCTATTCTGGACACACATTCCAGCCCAAGATATGTCTCGTGATGCCCCTCCCCCTATCCCCCCCCCTCCCAACCTACAGCAGAGGAGGGGAGGCACGTATGTGTATATTTTATTGAAAGAAGGAAGAAGATGAATAGATCGAGGGCAGTAGAAAAAGATCATGGCTGCAGGAAAAACCAAGTCAAACGCAATGGCACTCTTCGATTTTTCCTGTCTCCTTTCCCCCGACAGATATATTTGCTCCTTTTTTTTGTGTGTGCAGCCACGGGCAACATCTCGATCGGGCGAGGGATAGAAAGGGGGAGGGGGAAGGTGATCCCCCACTGCCTGTCCTGGAGTTGCACCCCCCCCCCAGCCCCCCCGCCTCCCAACCTCTACCCCCCCTGTCCGAACATCACCAGCCGTCTACATCTCTCTGTCACCCTCGATCGCTACATGTCTGGATTATTCTCTCCACTCTTCCCATCTCCCCTTACCTTCCTCAAATAAAACTTATACCTCCACAAGACGTACCACACCCCAACCGCACTGCTCGCTGTCCACCCATCCCCTTTCTGAACCACCACCACCACATATCGGCAGCCCCCCACCCCCCCCCCATCCCCCCGCTTTTCTTTTTCCTCCCCCCCCCCCCCCCCCCCCCCCCCCCCCCCAGGTTTTTTAAGCCCCATTGCTGGCCTCACAACAGGCACGCCACCCTATTGCGAGCCACGAATCGATACCGGTAGCACCGACAGAATCTTGATTTGTCAAAGCAGATGAATGAATGAATGAAGGAAGGAAGCTGCATTAATGCATAAAGCATAGCGTCATTATTGATCAGCTCGCGTACATTCCCCTGCCCCCATGATCCCCCCACCCCACCCCCACAGCCTTGATCCGTGATGTCTATTTCCGAAAAGACCACCACCAACACAAGACAGAAGTAGTCTTCCAAACTTCAAGAAAGTACCATCCCGCTAGTGAACTGTTAAAAACTCTCATTGTTTCCAAAATCTTGATGACGCTTTTTCAGTTTTAATTTATTCTTAACCCACCCACACCCCCCTCCCACCCACCCACACATACATACGTATACACACACACACACACCGCCATGCTTTGTCTTAAAATTAACCTCCATGTTTTGTAATAATAAATTAACACTGCAGTCTTTAAATTGAAGCTAGCGTCCGCATTCATATGAAGAACAATGGCGCACATTCGTACTTTTGATTAAAACAAAACCAACTGTTTTTCAATATTCATATAATGAAACAAGATCAATCTTTTTCAATATTCATATAATAAAACAAGATCAATAAATACAATCTATATTACATACTATGTATACATACAAGTGTTCTTTGCTTTTTTCGCTTTTTTTGCTTTGTTCTCTTTCTTTCTCTGTGACACAAAATAATTCGCCTTACAACCCCAAGTTTTGTTGCAAGGATCCAGTTCACCCACTGCTTACCGCCCCTGCCCTTTCCTGTCCCCATGATTCACATTCAAACAGGCGCGTAACAGCCAAGGGCAGATCATTAGACCAGTGTTTTGTTTCATTTTGCCATCGTTTTCCAAGGACAAATGAGTTGCTTTTTTGAACACAGAATGTGGCACACGCTTGCATTGTGAACCTATGTATTTGTCTGTCGCTGATGCCAAACTGTTACTGGTTTATATCTATCTCTCTCTCTCTCTCTCTCTCTCTCTCTCTCTATATATATATATATATATATATATATATGTGTGTGTGTGTGTGTGTGTGTGTGTGTGTGTGTGTGTAGCCGAGCGCATGCCCGCTACAAAACCTGACATAGTAACTACACAGCAAAACCAACACAGTATAGCAGCCAACACATCTGCATTATCTGTATTATGTTGTCGCCAAGACCCAACCCAAAGCCACTGCAAAATGTATGTGCCTTACCACTTGCACTGTACTTATGACATTAACTTGTCAATGTCCAAAAGGCAATGTTTTCCTGTATCAACTTTGGTATCACAACCACTGAAGGGGCTCTCATCACTCTCGTGTCTCTGCATGCATGGGAATCAACTACCCCAGTATCCCTTTAAATCCCGACTCCATTCCTACACCCTTCTACTCTACCCTACATATCCCCTGCTCCACCCTATTCCAATCCTCCCCCAATCTTAGGGAGTCCATCATGAAGGCAGGCATATTCCATTTTCGGGGTTAAGAGGTAACTTTTAAAAAGTCCTTTCATAATTTGTAACCGAACACTTTCGTCTTGGAAAATGAAATGTTTAATCATAATTATTTTTTTTATCACGCCTGTCTGCTGACAACTGATATGCATTTCGTCAAATTTCGTAATCAACATCACAGAAAATGACCTTTTAATGATCGGACATCCTTATTTTCTTAAGGGTGCAACTGCATTTCTCTGTGTGTTTGCTTTCCACATCCTATTCTGCAACCTGGCTCGCGCAAATTCTATCCATTGTGAAATCCAAGACTAACACACTACCCACCCCTAACATTTCTTTTTTCTTTTTTTCACAAGAACGTGGGCGAGGCCTCTACACGCATGGGAACTATTAAACTGCCATATAAGTCTTCTCACATGTCTGGGGAGGGTGAAAAAAAAAACACACACAGAAAAAAAAAAACAGAAACTGCGCAGTTCTCTTGTATTCATACCATTACCGTATCCACATCTCAATCTCTCTCAATCCCATCCCATGCCATGCCACACAACACACCCGAACCCCAAAGACAACACCCATCTTTCGACATCCCTCTCCTCCAGACGCTTTCGGGGCTTGACATGGGTTTGTTTTTCTGCTTCCCCTTCTTCCTCTTAATTCACGATGGCATGTATCGCGCGGTGTTCATAATGGGGTTTGGGAAAGGGAAAGAGAGAGCGAGAGAGAGGGTCAGACACAGAGAGAGAGACAAGCGAGACAGATATAGGCAGACAGACAGACACCGACAGACAGACAAGAGACAGACGGACAGATAAGTGACAGACAAACAGACAGACAGTCCCAATCATGTCATCCCGAATGTTTAGCACTCCGGACAGCCAATGGTCCGACCTGATAAGTGAGGAGGACGGCTGGGGAGGAAAAGGCTGGACGAGGGACACCCCCCTCCCTCCCTCCAATCTGTCTCACACTTGCGAAAACATCTCTCTCTCTCTCTCTCTCTCTCTCTCTCTGGCCTATATCTCCTCCATTAGCACGAGCCAGCAGGAATCCCCGACAACATCAGTGATCTCACTCCTTCATTCATGGTTTGGTGCGCAGCCACCACACAGGGAGAACAAAACATAACAACAGATAGTGATAAAGAAAGAAAGAGTGAGAAAAGGAAACAGAGAAAGACACAGACAGACAGACAGAGAAATAAAGACAGATAGATAGACAAACACGCAGACAAGTGAAGAGAGGTAAAGAGACGAAACTAAACGAATCTTATTTCAAGAAAGTAATGGAATACTCTCTCTCTCTCTCTCTCTCTCTCTCTCTCTCTCTCTCTCTCTCTCTCTCTCCTGTTTATTTGGTTTTATTTCTATTACGTCTGAGCGAAACAAAATAATTTTCTAAATCTGTAAAACAAAACAAATAGTGAAATACACAGGACATATTCCATATAAATATAAGAAGAGATAAAGAAAAAAAGTCAGGAGACATTCAACTAGACAGGCAGACAGAGGGGAAGAGACAATAGAAAGGGGTTGAAGGCAGGGGTTGGAGGAAGGAAGGGCAACAGACAGAGAGAGGGGAGGGGTTGGAGGAAGGAAGGGCGACAGACAGACAGAGGGGAGGGGTTGGAGGAAGGAAGGGCGACAGACAGAGAGGAGGGGTTGGAGGCAGGAAGGGCAACAGACAGAGAGGAGGGGTTGGAGGCAGGAAGGGCAACAGACAGAGGGGAGGGGTTGGAGTCAGGAAAGGCGACAGACAGACAGAGAGGAGGGGTTGGAGGCAGGAAGGGCAACAGACAGAGAGGAGGGGTTGGAGGCAGGAAGGGCAACAGACAGAGAGGAGGGGTTGGAGGAAGGAAGGGCAACAGACAGAGGGGAGGGGTTGGAGGCAGGAAGGGCAACAGAGAGGAGGGGTTGGAGGCAGGAAGGGCAACAGACAGAGAGGAGGGGTTGGAGGAAGGAAGGGCAACAGACAGAGAGGAGGGGTTGGAGGCAGGAAGGGCAACAGACAGAGAGGAGGGGTTGGAGGAAGGAAGGGCGACAGACAGACAGAGGGGAGGGGTTGGAGGCAGGAAGGGCAACAGACAGACAGAGAGGAAGGGGTTGGAGGAAGGAAGGGCAACAGACAGAGAGGAGGGGTTGGAGGCAGGAAGGGCAACAGACAGAGGGGAGGGGTTGGAGGCAGGAAGGGCGACAGACAGACAGAGAGGAGGGGTTGGAGGCAGGAAGGGCGACAGAGACAGACAGAGGGGGGGGGAGCCAACAGAAACGGGTTGGAAGGAGGTGATGGAGGAAGGAAGGGTGACAGACATGCAGACAGACACTGAATCAGACAGACAAGACAGACACACACAGAGATAAATAGGCACGACGGGGGATGTGGGGGTGGTGTTGTCTAGATCCTTTTATCACGCACAGTGTCTTTACCGCCACACAGGACAAAACGATGCCTGCCAATATCATGTCTCCAACCTCCTCCCTCCCTCAATACCTCCCCCACCCCCACCCTGTTCTGCCCTCGACCGCCTTCCCTCCCTTCCCACACAGGTCCGACCCCTCACCCACTCTCCACACCAACTGCATGAGTTAATTACCATCTTATACTAATTATCATTTTTAATTAATGTTAATTTTAAAATAACGCATGGCTGTGTGTACATGTGTGTGGGTGGGGGTGGGGTGTGGAAGCTAGGGGCGTAAAATGAATCTATATCACCTTGCAGCGGACAGACAATAAACCAATACGGGTGTGTGGGGGGAGGGGAGGGGAAGGGGGGGCGTAAGAAAGAAAGTTGTGTCTTCCGGTTGGCGGTCAGAGCCCGTCGATTCGTGTGGTTGTGGAAGATATTGCGAGGTGGAGGAGAAGGAGGGAGTGTTGCAGGGGGGTGGGGATGGGGACGTGGTGAGAGAAGGCGGGTGGGGGGGAGGGGGGGGGGACCGGGGAGGTTGGAAAGAAAGACGGCACGTGTGCAACGTGGGAGACGGGAGGAAGTACGTAGGGGAGGAAGGAGGGAGGGAGGAGGGCAGGGAGCCATATATCAGCGTTAGAGATCGTTACCTTTCACAAACACACCTCCCGGAAGAGAGAGACGCTGGCAACGAGAGTATTTCGAGCCAAAGAAAGGGGGAGGGGGGTAGGGAGAGGAAGGCGGAGATGGGGGTGGGGGGGAGGGGCAACATTATTGGGGAATAAAAATGGGGAGAGGATGAAGAGGAAAAGAGGAAGACAGAGATGAAGAGAGTAGGAGGAGAGAGGATGACAAGGAGAGAAAGACAGAGTTGAAGAGAAGAAGAGAAACAGAAGAGAGGAGGACGAAGAGAACAAGAAGGAAGGATGAGGAAGAGAAGGGAGGAGGAGGAGGTGGAAAAGGGAGAGCAAGGTTAGAGGAAGAAGAGGGGGGACAACAACATCATCATCATCGCCATCATCATCGCCAACAACAAACACACACACACACACACACACACACACACACACACACTACCTCAACACCACCGAGAACATAACAACCTCGACTATTCGTCTCAAACTATTATTAAACAAACGTTGTTTGTGCTTGAACAGAGAAAGAAACAGAGACAGACAGACCGACAGAGACAGAGACAGATATAGAGACTCTCTGTGTGTGTGGTGTGTGTGTGTGTGTGTGTGTGTGTGTGTGTGTGTGTGTGTTGCCCTTAATCCATCCCAAAATTACAGTCTGTGGGCTATCATTTTCGACATTTCTTTTTTTTTACGACAGTGGTAATTTTATTCCATTTACAGTGTGCGCGTGTCTGGGCTTTGCACCCGCGTCATGTGCGTGCTTGCGTGCGTGCGTGAGAAACAGCCACACAGACAGAGAGGGATAGACAGAAAGGACAAGACAGACAGAGAATAAAAGACAGAAATAAAGAGACACATACAGACCGAGAGACAGACCATGACTACATGTTTTCTTTTCTAAGTTTCCATTTTATGGCTCAAGTATGTAAACAATGTGAGTTTATAAAATAATTCTGTGATCGTGTGTGTGTGTGTGTGTGTGTGTGTGTTTGTGTGTCTGTCTGTCTGTCTGTGTCTGTGTCTGTGTGTCTGTGTATGTCCGAGGTAGACGTTAAAAGTCATTTAAGCTTCTCCTCTTGTCCAAAATATAAACCAATAATAAATATATATTTTCTTCCAATGTCCTTGAGTTTATTTTCATACCACACTCGCACGCGCACGCGCGCGCACACACACACACACACACACACACACACACACACACACTTTGCGTGTGTGACGATAAAAGACAATCAAACCAAAGCAATGCTGTCCAAAAGAAGCAGCTGGCATCCGCTGCCATGATAAAGAAATAAGACAGTCCGTATGAACCAATCTGCTCACCTCACATCACGTGACAAGGAAACTGTTTACTGACGGACATCAGGCCATTCTGACACACGATACATTCAGCTGAATGTATTATGCCTCAGTCGATTTCTCTGAACAATAAATAACCATGACGCATATCATAACAGCAAGAACAACAGGGAACAGACGACAGTGATAACGAAGATGAGCAGGAGTATGAGGAAGAGGCGGAGAAGGGAGAAGAAGAAACACAACAATAATAGCAACAGCATCAATAACAAACAACACACAACTCAAACAAGTGGTAAGAAGCAGAGAGGGAAGAACAATACGCTGGAAGAAGAGGAAGAGGATGCAGAAGAGTAGGAGGAAGGCAGATGGAAAAGAAGACCAAAAAATAAAAATAATTAAAAAATAAAAATAAAAAAAGACCAGTTACAACAACAACGAACTCATCATCATAAAAAAAAAAAAAAAAACCACAAGTCTTCATGCCACACATACACACAAACATTCTATTTCCAACGGTGCCCTAAAACGGTATCAGACAAAAATTCAACAACAGCCTAATTTCCATCACTGCATGCTGTGTTGAGTCCTTGGCTGAGTTGCTTTAAGTGATCTTAGCAGCGCTGAGTTTGCTTAACGATGAGAATTTTGTAAGTCTAGACCTGGGAACATTCTTAATGCTAAGGAAACTTAGTGCTACTAAGATCGCTCATGCAACCATGCCGCGCTCGCTCTCTCTCTCTCTCTCTCTCTCTCTCTCTCTATATATATATATATATATGTGTGTGTGTGTGTGTGTGTGTGTGTGTGTGATGAATCAGGAATTGTAAAAGAAAATCGGATGTACTTTGACACACACAGCACAGCCACACACTCACGTACATGTATGGTTTCATTCGCAATAAAGACTCCTCCTCCATTCCTCCTCCTCCGGCAAGGTTTTAAATTCTAATAATAAAATATCATCTCCGCCTATAAATTAATTTCCCCTGCTGCCCAAGAAAATGTCGCTGATCTCCGTCCAGGCAGACTCAGTCTTTATCACCGTTATAAATTTCCTCAGCTTCGTTCCACCGTCAGAGATCTCCAATATATATTTTTTTCTTTAGCTCCTTTTTTTTAATTTTTTTTTTTTAAATACTTTTTTTCCCCTCGGGTCCCACCTTCCAACTCTACCTGGCCCCCCTCCCCTCTTCAACAAGCTGTGTGTGTGTGTGTGTGTGTGTGTGTGTGTGTGTGTGTGTGTGTGTGTGTGTGTGTGTGTGTGTGTGTGCGTGCGTGCGTGCGTGCGTGCGTGCGTGTGTGTGTGTGTGTGTGTGTGTGTGTGTGTGTGTGTGTGTGTGTGTGTGTGTGTGTGTGTGTGTGTGTTCTGTCTGCATATATCAGTTTTCAGTGAACTCGCTATTATTTCACCACATCGCATCCTGTATAACAGACATGACGAAGGGATCTGGGAGAGGAAGACGGGGGTACACAGACAGACAGTAAGACAAACAGACAGTAAGACAGACAGACAGTAAGACAGACAGACAGCAAGACAGACAATAATACAAACAGACAGTAAGACGAACATGGTATAGAAAGATCCAGAGACGGGCACCACCACCCAGATGACACACATCCGCTCCGCCACTTCAGACTTTCGCAACAACCCCCGACTGACCGACCGCCGCCCCTGCCCCTACCCCCCCACCCCCCACTCAACTCCCCCCAGTTCTCCCCTCCCCTCCCCCCCCCCCCCCCCAAAAAAAAAAAAAAAAAAAGAAAAGCACACACTCGAAGATGGGGGGGGGGAAATCACACTAGGAATTATGGTGGGGAAAAAAAACCACAATAAATGAAACACAGCCTACACAACATCCTGACCCCAGAACGGTGTCTCCGACAGACACGCACAACCCCAGACACTAATTTTATTTTTAATGAACAACTCTCCGTTGCTTCCAGAAAAACACACTGCTCAATAAGAAACAACCGCAAAAAGTCATTTTAAAAAGAAAAAAACAGCGCGCAACAATCTTGGGTGAATCATCCAAAGGAAAAAGTAAACCAAAAAAAAAAGGAAATAATTTTTACACCCATGCGAAACGTTCAAGTTCGACACCAAAAAAAAAAAAAAAGTCCCCAGCGACTCTGTTCACATCCCTGATGAGAAAGACAATCTAAAAGTTCGAACTACCATCACCGTCACCACTTCACAGCAGTCTGATGATGATCCTCACCATACTTTTCACTTTCTTCGCTCCACCGTGACAAAGTGAACAAGAGCAAAGAACACAAATAGAAAGCCGAGGGTAACCACACCACACTACACCCCCTACCCCACCCCCCCCCCCCCCACGTCCCCCTCCCCCCCCCCCCCCCCCCCCCCCCACCCCCACAACTCCCAACACACACACACACACACACACACACACACAGCGGGGAGGTTGCTTGTTGCTCTATTTCCAAAGACGCGACCGGCTCAGCCCCACATCGATCGTCTCAAGGCGAGCGAGCGATCGCCCATGCAGTTTCTTCCCAGTTCTGCTTCGGTCACACAATCCTTTAAAAAATAATGGAAAAAAAAAAAAAAAAAAAACCTAAAAAACAGACACCCGCTGTCTGTCGGTGTCACAAAGTGTTTCTTCTTCCTTTTTCTCCCCCCGCCATGGCAGATCCCTTTCCAGATTGCAGACGTGCGTGCGTACGTACGTACGTATCGACCGAGCGTTGAGACCATTCAGCTTTATAACGAGCTGCGGGAGACACATTTGTTCTGTGCGTTTCATCCATCATCCATCCCAAGCTCCAACCACAGTCGCGCATGCACACACGCGCAGACACGCACAAACGCGCGCGCGCGCAAACACACACACACACACACACACACACACACACACACACACACACACAAACTCCTTGCGGTTGGTCTGTTATACGCCGTGAAGTCCAGCTGCCATAACGATGAGAGAGGGATGAAGGCGGGAGCTAATATCATCCGCTTTATGCAAGGTGTGTGTGGGAGGTGTGGAGGGAGGAAGAGGGGAAATGGGGGAGGGAGATACTGGGGAAGAGAAGGGGGGGGGGGGGCAGAAGCGGTAGCGGAGCGCAGATGGCGAAACATCTCATCCTGGCCTTGGGGGGTGGGGACTCGGAAATGACAAAGCTCACAGACACAGATACACACACCACCACCACCACCACCACGGACCACACGCCAACACCTAGACATGAAAGCAGAGTTGTACAAATGTGTTTTGAGGCTGGAAATGAACTAAGATTTTGCTTGAGCGTGATAAATTTGGAAGGGAAGTTCACTCCAGACGACAAGACAAGGTACGAAAAGGCACGACGTCCTTGTACATTTCTTATTACTGTGTGGTGCACTGAGAACATGCGAGTCATGTAATGACTGTGATAGACAGGAAAGAACACACGGCTGGACAAGATCAGACAGCTAACATAATCAGGGGCAACAGTCACGAGGTCGTTAAATTGATCAGACAAGTACAGAGGGGACGTGCTCCGCTGGCTACCATGGAAAACAGATGCTTCCTTCACTGTGTGGAGGGTTGGGACGGGATGTGGACACATCTCTCGAAGTGCTGCCCCTCTATTAATTCAACCCTGCCAAACCAACGCGTGGTGTTCTGAATGGCAACTACCCGTATACCACTCTTTACAATTTGTTACCCGTATATACGTATTTGAAGAACGTTAATGTCAGGCACAATGGACATAGGATGATGTCCGAACCAAAAGCACACCCCCTCCCCCTCACCCCCAACCAATCCCCACTCCTTGGGCAAATCCTCAACTTGTATGCCCCCATCACTAATTCTTCATCCAACTGTTGTGGCTCATACCAAGGCAACTGGCAAAGTGAACCGATTTTAAAAGCTCATATCCACTGACTTGTATCAAGACATCGGCCACCTAAGAATTACACAGCTGTACCAACAACACAAGCGCATGAAGAGTGAAGTACTTTGTCTAAAAACATGTAGACAGTTCTTTGTACAACTCAGCCAGGGCAGCAAACACCCAGACTACCTGTCTTTGTAGCCAACCACCCAACCCATCAACCAAACACTGTCAGCAACAGGCTCGATTCAACGTGACTCTATTCACGTCATGGACAGTTCAAGTCTTGGTTCCAAACTCAAATGTGCATTTTTCTCCTGTCAACACTTCTTTTCCTTTTATCACAGTCGCGAAGCCAAGACGTGAACTAGAATATCAAAAACAAAACAATGTTGATCAAAATCCCTCTTTGTGTCCTTTTATCAATTTCTCTTTTTGGAGATGATATAAGGTATTCTGTACTATGTGTGCCTATGTTTAATTATAGCATGATTCCATGCCTATTCTGATAGTGATTACCATTTATGCTGACTGTGATTATTTATGTGAGATTTACGCCATCTTAGTATTCAAGCATGTTATGTCTTTTGTGTAGTCATACTGAAAGAACGTCAACTAAGCATTTAACTTAAGCATGTTATGTATTTTATGTAGTCATACGAAAAAGTGATTCTTGTACACTGTTCATGAAACATACACAACAAATCAATTTCTCTTACAGAAGCCAATATAACTATTCAGAATTCTACGCATTTCTGTCTCAAGCATATTTTCTGTATATTCCTCAAGCGAAAACCGACACCAGAAACGTGAACCTGAACACATGCAGTGGTCACAAGCTGCTACCCGCTGAGACGGACGGATCAGTCGATCAGCCCCGTCGATAAATGCAAATAGACATACATATTATTGGCTCACATTCCAACCTTGGGCGAAGGCTCGCCTCCATCTCAACAAAAGACGGAACAGGGTGACAGCTGTTGTTCACACATCACTGGAGTGCAAGAATGGATGGAGGAGAGAGGAGGGGGGGGGGGAGAGGGTTTGCGTCAGAACAAGTGGGGTGCAACTCGCACACACACACACACACTCTCTCTCTCTCACACACACACACACACACACACACACACACACACACACACATGGGAGAAATGATTATGTTGAGAGACACACACACACACACACACACACACACACACACACACACACACACACACACACAGAGTGTGTGTGTGTGTGTGTGTGTGTGTGCGTGTGTGTGTGTGTCTTCCTTCCGAAAAGACCTTGAACATGTTTCGACGTGAGAAAATGTTGGGAGAGAGAGAAAGGGAGAGAGAGGGACACACACACACACACACACACACACACACACACACACACAGTCTTCCTTCCTTCCCAAAAGTTCATGAAAATGTTTCTATGCGAGAAAAGCATCACTCTGGTAGAAGACCTCGCTCTTTTCTCGAAGGGCGTGTAATGCATAATAATCTTTGACTCATTACACCCGTGGACACAAGATTCTTTGTTCGTAAGTAGTGTGTGTGTGTGTGTGTGTGTGTGTGTGTGTGTGTGTGTGTGTGTGTGTGTGTGTGTGTGTGTGTGTGAGTAACATCTCTGAGATCGATATTAATCAAGTATCAGAAAAAAAAATACTCTCCAATATCAGTGCATGGTAAACAGAACCGCAGAAGTGCAAGATTTGAAGTTTTATTTCTTCTGCTTCTTCTTCTTTTTTCTTGTTATGGTTGTTTTTGTTGTTGTTTAATAATTAAATGATTGGATAAAAAAAAAAAATGACCAATGTGATGTTATTGACAGAGGCTGGTGAAATGAAGAACAAACAATGACACTGAGTGGAACGATAGGAGGTAGGGGGAGGAGTGAGAATGATACACATACCCAGATGTAGACAGAGGAGGAGGGGGGTGGGTGAATGCTGAAACAGCGGGAATGGTGGAGGTGGGTGTGTGTGGGGGGGGGGTGGGGGGGTAGTGTAGTGGAGTGCAGAGGAGCAGGGGAGGGAGTGGGATGTAAAGACAGACGGAGGAGGGGGAGGGAGGGAGTGTCGACAGAGGAGAGGGGAATGGAGTGGAACGCGCAGACAGATGGAGAAGGGAGAGGGGTGTGGAATGCAGAGACAAACAGAGGAGGGGGAGGGAAGTGGAATGCACAGACAGAGGAGGGGGAGGGGAGTGGGATGCACAGACAGAGGAGGGGGAGGGCAGTGGAATGCAGAAAGACAGAGGGGGAGGGGATTGGAATGTAGACAGACAGACGGTGAGGGGAGTGGAATGCACAGACAGAGGAGGGGGAGGGGAGTGGAATGCAGAGACAGACAGAGGGGGAGGGGTGTGGAATGCAGAGACAGACAGAGGGGGAGGGGTGTGGAATGCAGAAAGACAGAGGGGGAGGGGAGTGGAATGCAGAGACAGACAGAGGGGGAGGGGTGTGGAATGCAGAAAGACAGACGGTGAGGGGAGTGGAATGCACAGACAGAGGAGGGGGAGGGGAGTGGAATGCAGAAAGACAGAGGAGGGGGAGGGGAGTGGAATGCAGAAAGACAGAGGGGGAGGGGAGTGGAATGCACAGACAGAGGAGGGGGAGGGGAGTGGAATGCAGAAAGACAGACGGTGAGGGGAGTGGAATGCACAGACAGAGGGGGAGGGGAGTGGAATGCAGAAAGACAGAGGGGGAGGGGAGTGGAATGCAGAAAGACAGAGGGGGAGGGGAGTGGAATGCACAGAGGAGGGGGAGGGGAGTGGAATGCAGACAGAGGGGGAGGGGAGTGGAATGCAGAAAGACAGACGGGGAGGGGAGTGGAATGCAGAAAGACAGAGGGGGAGGGGAGTGGAATGCAGAAAGAGGGGGAGGGGAGTGGAATGCAGAAAGAGGGGGAGGGGAGTGGAATGCAGAAAGAGGGGGAGGGGAGTGGAATGCAGACAGACAGAGGGGGAGGGGAGTGGAATGCAGAGACAGACAGAGGGGGAGGGGATTGGAATGCAGACAGACAAAGGGGGAGGGGAGTGGAATGCAGACAGAGAAGGGGGAGGGGAGTGGAATGCACAGAGGAGGGGGAGGGGAGTGGAATGCACAGACAGAGGAGGGGGAGGGGAGTGGAGTGCACAGACAGAGGAGGGGGAGGGGAGTGGAGTGCAGACAGAGGAGGGGGAGGGGAGTGGAGTGCAGACAGAGGAGGGGGAGGAGAGTGGAGTGCAGACAGACAGAGGAGTGGGAGGGGAGTGGAGTGCAGACAGAGGAGGGGGTGGTGGAGTGGAATGCAGACAGACAGAGGAGGGGGAGGGGAGTGGAATGCAGACAGAGGAGGGGGGGTGGAGTGGAATGCAGACAGAGGAGGAAGAGGGGAGTGGAAAGCAGACAGACAGAGGAGGGGAAGGGAGTGAAATGCAGACAGACAGAGGAGGGAGAGGGGAGTGGAATGCAGACAGACAGAGGAGGGAGAGGGGAAGACAGAGGAAGGAGAGGGGAAGACAGAGGAGGGGGAGGGGAAGACAGAGGAGGGAGAGGGGAAGACAGAGGAGGGGGAGGGGTTGTGGAATGCAGACAGACAGGAGGGGGTGGGGATGGAGTGGAATGTAGGGACAGATAGACAGATAGAGAAGAGGGAGGGGAGTGGAGTAGAGACAGACAGAAAATGGGGGAATGGAATGGAAGGCACAGACAGAGGAGGTCATGGGAACATCAGTACGCTCCATAGGACAGGAGTGAAACATTTTTGTTTATCTGTTTGTTGTTGTTTTAAATTCAAAGAGCATTTGTTTGTTCTTTTTTTTTTTTTTTAGGGGGTTTTATTAACAATCAAAGTGCGGTATATTTCATCAAAATGATTCAGACATCACTCTCAGACAGACGTAAGTAAGGCATAATGTTTGGCCCCAAAACTGGTTCCAACAACACAAAACTGATTAGAAACATGCCTTTCATTATCAGGAAGGATGAAAAGAGTGCAGCAGTAGTTTGTTTTCGTTATATTCTCATCAAATATACCAGCAGTTGTGTTGCCACAGCCGATGTCGGCGACATCATACTTAAGATTCACCCCCTTCCCCCTCCCCAATTTTCTCTCCAGATTTGCAGAGATCTCAGGAATGGCCTCTGGAGCTTTTCTGTGACAATCACACTCAACTGACTAGGGGTGGGGTTTTTTTTTTTTTGTTTTTTGTTGTTTTTTTTAGAATGAAATGGAAAAGCGATTGTATGCTATCTACATAGCTCTCACATCCCTGGATTTGACAAACATCTCCTGTATCTTGGCAGTTTTCTGAGGAGGCAATGATAATAAATCATGGCGCCAGTAGAACAAGCAGGCAGACTTCTTCTTCTTTTTCTTCTTCTTCTTCTTCTTCGTTCGTGGGCTGCAACTCCCACTTTCACTCGAATGTACACAAGTGGGCTTTTACGTGCATGACCATTTTTACCCTGCCATGTAGGCAGCCATACTCCGTTTTCGAGGGTGTGCATGCTGGTTATGTTCTTGTTTCCATAACCCACCGAATGCTCACATGGATTACAGGATCTTTAACGTGCATATTTGATGTTCTGCTTGCGAAAACACACAAAGGGGGTTCAGGCACAAGCAGGTCTCCACATATGTTGACCTGGGAGATCAGAAAAATTTCCACCCTTTACCCACCAGGCGCCATTACAGAGATTAGAACCCAGGACCCTCAGATTGAAAGTCAAATGCTTTAACCACTCAGCTGTTGCATCCGTCAGCTGACAGACAAACTTCAAGGCCTGACTAAGCGCGTTGGGTTACGCTGCTGGTCAGGCATCTGCTTGGCAGATGTGGTGTAGCGTATATGGTTTGTCCAAGCGCAGTGACGCCTCCTTGAGCAACTGAAACTGAAACTGACAGACAAACACTGACATGAAACTTCAACAAGTTCAGTCTGCTCATACAGGCATGCATGATCATCATAAAATTCAGTCTCTTCATTTCTTCATTGTCAGGCAAATAATCACTCAGTCCCCCCCCCCCCCACCCCCCCCCCCCCCCCCCCCCCCCGGCACCCCACCCCCCCAAAAAAAAATTATGGTTTTTATGGGGTTCATTATCAACTCTAATAATAAATCACATTATAACTGCACACATATCTACTTATCAAATTTCAAATCAGTATTTTTGTTTCGTGCAAAGCAGACACATTCTGAGTGAGATATTTTTTTTAAAGAAAATCACATTAACCATGCCAATCACGTTATTGCTGGTAAACATCCCAAAATAGCACGGTCATTTCTTAAGCCTTACAAAAAAACAGAACTGACAAAAACGAAGCTGATCAAGTTATTGATGTTGTTGGTGGTAAACATCCAAAATAGCATATAATATAGATAGACAGAGAGAGAGAGAGAGAGATGTGTGTGTGTGTGCGTGTGTGTGTGTGTGTGTGTACAGATGCACCTTGCATGTGCATGTATGGATATAAACAAATAAATATGTGTGTGTATGTGTGTGTGTGCGTGTGTATGTGTGTGTGTGTGTGTGTGTGTGTGTGTGTGTGTGTGTGTGTGTGTGTGTGTGTCCAGATGCATTCAATCAGATGTGTGTGGGTGGGTGGGTGTGAAAATCATATTATTGATGTTATTGGAGGTAAACATCCAATGCAGCATCAGCATGTATACACACACACACACATATGTATATGTATATATATATATATATATATATATATATATATATATATATATGAATGAACTGCTAATAGCAATGATTTACAACTAGTTCCTGGCAGATTCAACAAACCAACTTCCCACAGGGAGAAGAAAGACAGAGACAGGCAAGTCACTGAGCCACACCCTTCTCTCTCTGCACTGCCCTGGATGCTCCTCCCTCAACCCCCACACACCTCTCCCCTCCCCCATCTCCTGCACCATCACCCCAAACTGTCCCTATGTGTGTGTGTGTGTGTGTGTGTGTGTGTGCACACGCTCGTGTGTGTATGAATGTGTGTGTGTGTGTGTGTGTGTGTGTGTGTGTGTATGAGTGTGCGTGTGATTGTGTGTGTGTGTGTGTGTGTGTGTGTGATTGTGATTGTGTGAGTGTGAGGGGGGGGGGTATGAGTGTGTGATTGTGTGTGCGTGTGTGTGTATCAGTGTGTGTATGAGTGTATGATTGTGTGTGTGTGTGTGTGTGTGTGTGTGTGTGTGTGTCTGTGTCTCTGTGTGTTTGTGTATGAGTGTGCGTGTGTGATTGTGTGTGTGTGTGTGTGTGTGTGTGTGTGTGTATGTGCGCGAAGTGTATGCTGTGGAAGCGTGTTGTGGGGTAAGTAGGAAGGTGGCAGAATGCTTAAGGTGCTTAACTGCCAATACAGAGTTTGTGAGGGTCTGGGTTCGAATCCCCGTCTCGCCATTTCTACCAAGTTTGACCGGAAAGTCTAATCATTCTGATCAGACAATAAACAAAGTCCTGTGCATACACTTAGTGCACTGTAAAAGAACCCATGGCAACACAATAAGTGTTGTTCTCCAGCAAAATTCTGCAGAAGAAATCAAGTCTAATAGGTACACAAATATATATATATATCTATATATGCATGCACTGAAAGCCTGACTAGCATGTTGGGTTATGCTGCTGGTCAGGTATCTGCCTAGCAGATGTGGTGTAGGCTGACACATCCTTGAGAAACACTGTGTGTGTGTGTGTGTGTGTGTGTGTGTGTGTGTGTGTGTGTGTGTGTGTGTGGTCTGTGCATCAAAACCTCCCACTGGTGATATATTTTTCCCTGTTGTCTTTTTCCCTTTCACCTCTGTCATCCCTGACTCATACAATATAATCACCATGATATATTTTTCCTTGTTGTCTTTTTCCCTTTCACCTCTGTCATCCCTGACTCATACAATATAGTCACCATGATATATTTTTCCTTGTCTTTTTCCCTTTCACCTGTCATCCCTGACTCATACAATATAATCACCATGATATATTTTTCCCTATTGTCTTTTTCCCTTTCACCTCTGTCATCCCTGACTCATACAATATGGTCACCATGATATATTTTTCCCTATTGTCTCTTTCCCTTTCACCTGTCATCCCTGACTGATACAATATAGTCACCATCGTGAGAATCAAGCATCATTCACACGGGGCAAAATACTGAAAAGAAAAATATCCAAATTTCCTAAACGGTCCGGTACAATAAGCCTCACCTACTATTGGCTTATCTTTTGTTTGAGGAAATTCTGTCTGTAAATAGTAACATCAACATATAGAACCGATGGACAAAGAAGATTTTTCCTTGTGCATGCATACAATGTGAACTGTTTTGGACACTTTAACTGTAATCAGTATGACTCACTGAAATGACATTCAACAATTATTGTCCACAAAGGTTGCCAGATTCCAACTAACTGCCAGTTAAACTCTCTCTCTCTCTCTCTCTCTCTCTCTATATATATATATATATATATATATATATATATGAAACATGTTTTTATCTCTACGGCTACACAGATAAACAACACAGGCCATAAACAGCATCCATTCCTCCCAAAGACAAATTTTTCACATGAAACCACCTCCGGAAACTTTGGGAAAACAAACATTACAATGCTTCAACCCAACAGAAGTTTGTACCCTTTGACATTTGTATCCAAGGTTCTCTCTCCTGCAAACCCTTTCAGGCTCTCAAGTCAATATCTCTTTTGTGTCAGCCTTCCTACAACATGATCACAATGCAAACAGACCAGACCAACTTACCCCATTAAAAAAGGGCTAAAGGCAAAGAGTCCAGAAAGGTTAGCACAGTTCAATGGGTCATTCACAAATGTATGCAACAAAAAACTTGATCTTCTTCCTTATCAACTGTGCACTGCGCAACCTGGGATGTCTTTAGTTCTTTTGTTGTTATTTGTTTGTTGGATTGTTTTTGTTGTCAGTGCTGTTTTTTTCTCATTCGTTTTTGGGTTTGTTTGTTGTTGTTTCTGTGTCTCCTTTTGGGGGTTTTTTGTTGTTCTTTTTTGAACAGCTGAATTACACGATGATCAATTCGGCGCTACCATGTCTTCTTCCTTCTTCTTTGTTCATGGACTGCAACTACCTCGTTCACTCATATGTACACGAGTGGGCTTTAACATGTATGACTGTTTTTACACCACCATATAAGCAGCCATACTCCGTTTTTCGAGGGGTGTGCATGCTGGATATGTTCTGGTTTCCCAAACCCACCGAACACAGACATGGATTACAGGATCTTCTATGCGTGTATTTGATCTTCTGCTTGCATATACACATGAAGGGTGTTCATGTATAAACTTTGAGAATCCACTTGGCTCTTCCAAGGCTGAATGATAACAATTAACTACACAATTTTTAAAAATTCAAATGATAACTGACATGTTTCTCACATATTTCATCACCTATAACCATCAGTGTCAACAATAATCGTAATCAGCATCACTGTCAGGATAAAAACCAAGTTGTAAGACACCATGTTCTAGCTGTGCAGCACGCATTTGACATGCTGAAAAAGAACAAATGATAATGAAAGTGTTGTCCCCTGGCCAAACTCTGTAGAAGAAATCCACTCTGATAGGTACACAAATATACATACATGCACTCAAGGCCTGACTAAGCACGTTGGGTTATGCTGCCGGTCAGGCATCTGCCTAGCAGATGTAGTGCAGTATATATGGATCTGTCTAACACAGTGATGCCTCCTTGAGAAACTCAGAGAAACAATGATCTAGCTGTGATCATTACAAAATATGCAACAACAAAAATCCTTCAAAATGCTCCAGCTGTGCTCATGCATCTTTGTCAGTTCAGTCGCCAAGAAGTTTACAAGTCATGACCCCTTCCTGGTCATTTGTGCTTGGTTTTAAGTCGAACACCCCTGAAAACATTGTCTGGCTGCCTACATGGCAGAGTATAAAACCAGTCATACACGTAAAGCTCACTTGTATATAGGAACGAACTTGGGAGTTGCAGCCAAAGAACACAAAATGAAGAAAAAAGGTGAAACAAGCAGTCTGATTAATCAGGATTCAATGTCAAAGGACTGTTTGGATACAGACACAAAACAGGGACAGAGGAGAATTTGGAAGTTGACAAGACAAGACAAGACAAAGATTAGAAAAAAAAGACAAAAATCTTTATTAATGAACATAAGTTTTTGTGGCTTTTTACATGCTACCCTCACCTGGGGCAAAGTAGAAAAAAAAAAGAGGAAAAATTCAAGGAATATATAAGAAAGAAAAATGAAGATTAAGCAAAGTAAAAGATATATGTAAAAAAATATATTTATATATCTTTTTTTAATGAAGTTTATACTATCCCTTAAAAAAAAAAAGGAAAGGAAAAAGTAAGTAAACATCAACACGAAGATCTGAATGTTAAAGAGTGTTGTAGAAGAGGGGGAGATTGGGGACAGTGCGGGGGTGGGTTGGAGTGAGAATGGTGAGGGGGATGGGGACAGACAGAAGGTGAGAAAGAGACGTGAGACAAAAAGGGGGGTGGGTTGGAGTGAGAATGGGGAGGGGGATGGGGACAGACAGAAGGTGAGAAAGAGACGCGAGACAAAAAGGGGGGTGGGTTGGAGTGAGAATGGGGAGGGGGATGGGGACAGACAGAAGGTGAGAAAGAGACGTGAGACAAAAAGGGGGGTGGGTTGGAGTGAGAATGGGGAGGGGGATGGGGACAGACAGAAGGTGAGAAAGAGACGTGAGACAAAAAGGGTGGAATGAAGCAAGCTGATAGTGCATCATGTAAGGGAGGCAATTCAAAAAGTCTTAGCAGGACCAGGTTTCTGAATCTCAGTCAAACAGTTACTATGAAGTGTTTGGGGGACATGTGACAAAAGGCATCTGCATGTGTGCATGCACAAAAATGTAGTGCATGAGGGATGAGGGAGTATGAGTGAGTGAGTGAGTGAGTGAGTGTGAGCTGTGTGTGTGTGTGTGTGTGTGTGTGTACAAAAAAGAACACTTTTTACCCGTTTTGTTTATTTCATACAGTACGTAAGTTATACATATCTGCTTATTCACAAGTCTGCAATTTTAACTCTTGACAGCCACTTCTGAAAACTGCCCATTTTATGGATCTCTCTTTTTCTTCTTTTTTTCTCACAGATTCACACCTTCAGTGACTATCACTGAATAATGCATACATGCATTTTGTTTCCAAACACTATGGACCATCAAACACAACAAAGATTCTCACCTTCAGTGAAAATCAATCAACAATGAGCACATACATTTTGTTTCCAAATACATGGCATTGGCTAAACAACACAACACAGATTCATACCTTCACTAAAAATCACCATACCACATGTGTACACATTTTGTTTTAACCGCTTGACTGCTTATCCATGGTGAAATAAGACTGGTGTGGCATGAAGAACAGTTATTACTTTTGTGAACTTTTCTAATGTTATTGTATTGTATTGTACTGTACTGTCATTGTATTGTATTGTACTGTACTGTCACAACAGATTTCTCTGTGTGAAATTTGGGCTGCTCTCCTCAGGGAGACCGCATCACTACATTGACAGCGCCACCCTTTTTCTTCTTTTTTTCCGCCTGCGATCTAATTTGTTTTCCTATCGAAGTGGATTTTTCTACAGAATTTTGCCAGAGACAACCCTTTTGTTGCCTTGGGTTCTTTTACGTGTGCTAAATGCATGCTGGATATAAGACCTCAGATTATCGTCTCATCTGAATGACTAGCGTCCAGACCACCACTGAAGGTCTAGCAGAGGGGGAGAAAATACTGGCGACCGTACCGTGATTTGAACCAGTGCGCTCAGATTCTCTCACTTCCTAGGCAGACCCGTTACCTCTAGGCCAACACTCCACTGATAACTGATATTGCTGAACAAATGAAGAGGATGAAAGTCCAAACACCGACTGGTGTCTGATCAACTTCTCCTGTGAGCTCAGTCTCATCTCAGCAAGGGGACAGCACTTCACTGACGAGTGTGCACATGCAGCAGCAGTCAAGGGGTTAAACACAAACACCGCTGACCACACAGCACAGCACAGGATTGTGCTCACCTTCAGTTTTCTTCTGGCGTTGAACTTCTTCAGGCAATCCACTGTTTCTTGCCTGTGCACCACAGAGGCAACACGCTCTCTTTGCTGGAAGAGAAAAGGAAAAATATATATATATACTGTCAATTTTATAAGTTCATGAGGACAAGATACTGCTGCTTGACATGTTGCTTAGCAATCAAATTTACTCTTCAACTTCAAATCAACTTTCCAACCTCATCAGTGGACTCTCTCACAGTTTGGGCTAATTCGCAAACCTGTTTAACGTTCAATTTTCAGACTATCATGTAATTCACTGTGGACTTAATACTGCTCTTATATACAGAGTTTTTTTGTTTCAGTGATGTTATAGTAAAGCATATCATTTCTGACTGTGAGTTAACAAAGATTTAGGTACATGAAAGTGTGTACCACCTGCATCTTCCCCTCTGAAAGCTTACAGTCTGGGAAATATATGGTTTCTACAGAAAATATGTCCATTGTCTCTGAAAGCTTACAGTCTGGGAAGTATATGGTTTCTACAGAAAATATGTCCATTGTCTCTGAAAGCTTACAGTCTGGGAAGTATATGGTTTCTACAGAAAGTATGTCCATTGTCTCTGAAAGCTTACAGTCTGGGAAGTATATGGTTTCTACAGAAAATATGTCCATTGTCTCTGAAAGCTTACAGTCTGGGAAGTATATGGTTTCTACAGAAACTATGTCCATTGTCTCTGAAAGTTTACAGTCTGGGAAGTATATGGTTTCTACAGAAAATATGTCCATTGTCTCTGAAAGCTTACAGTCTGGGAAGTATATGGTTTCTACAGAAAATATGTCCATTGTCTCTGAAAGCTTACAGTCTGGGAAGTATATGGTTTCTACAGAAAATATGTCCATTGTCTCTGAAAGCTTATAGTCTGGGAAGTATATGGTTTCTACAGAAAATATGTCCATTGTCTCTGAAAGCTTACAGTATGGGAAGAATATTGTTTCTACAGAAACTATGTCCATTGTCTCTGAAAGCTTACAGTCGGGGAAGTATATGGTTTCTACAGAAAATATGTCCATTGTCTCTGAAAGCTTACAGTCTGGGAAGTATATGGTTTCTACAGAAAATATGTCCATTGTCTCTGAAAGCGTACAGTCTGGGAAGTATACGGTTTCTACAGAAAATATGTCCATTGTCTCTGAAAGTTTACAGTCTGGGAAGTATATGGTTTCTACAGAAAATATGTCCATTGTCTCTGAAAGCTTACAGTCTGGGAAGTATATGGTTTCTACAGAAAATATGTCCATTGTCTCTGAAAGCTTACAGTATGGGAAGAATATTGTTTATACAGAAACTATGACTATTTTGTCTCAAAACAGTACTTCTGATCATGATGAAATTTTCACCTCCTCTGCTGAATAACAAGTGAAAAAGTCCCTGTTTTAACTCCTTTCAAAAAAACTTTTAAAAGAAAAAAAAACATATTAAGTATGGCAACACTTTCATTTTCTTAATGAATTTTGTTTTTTTGTTTTTTTAATTCTTATCCATTGCTACAGAATGACGACACAGTCTTTGATTAAGTCAAAGGACAGAGCATGTCATTTTGTGCCATATATTGTCTGAAAATCTGCTCGAAAATCTGCTCCACAGTTTTTCTTTCAGTTTTCTGTTTCAAAGAGGCGTCAAAGCATGCGGGCTGATTGATATACACTACACATCAACTCTTCAGAAAAAAGAAAATTGTGTTTGTACGCAAACTGATCAATGTGATAAATAAGCAATTCAGGCTGAATGGTGTATGGTTTATACACACTGTAACCACCAAAACTTATTTTCTGTTCACAATATAACATCAGCATAGTCATCACCCCATCTGCTCCCCAATGTAACAGTGCAATGATGAATCAGTGTAAGGGAGAGCATCACCCTACATGAAGCCTTGTGACTAGTAGCCTCCCCTCCTCAGCAATGCCAGAAGAAATGTGCAAACACAAATTTGCATTTATTCAAGACTGGCATGGCCTCTTTTATCCTGAACAAGCCACACAGAACACACAGACAATACAGAACAAACACACGGTTGCCTCGGTGGTTTTTCAACTGTTCTGTATTTTCTGTGTGTTATGTGTGGCTTGTTCAGGATTAAAGAGGCTATGCCAGTCTTGAATAAATGCAAATTTGTGTTTGCATATTTCTTCTGTCATTGCTTTTTTTGTTGTTGTTGTTGATCTTTAATAACCCACAATACTTTGCACAAGCGCCTTGTGGAATTCAGACTGCTTCTATGCACTTATGGGCATTCATCCCTGAAATGGCTCCTATGTAAATTGGCTTGGCTGAAAAGCAACATGAATTGACATAGTACAATATATTCTCTTTTATAGTCAGTCAGTCAGCTGGCTACCTGAAAACTGCCCCCCACCATCCCTCCCGCTGCATACCCCCTCACCCCCCCCAAAAGAAAATCTTAATAACAATGATGATAATAAATAGCATTTGTAAGGCACATATTTCTAACTGGTAAATCTAACCCCACACACTAGCAATCACACGCAGCCACGCCCACAAAAATGACTGACCATTTTCATTCACACACACACACACACACACACACACACACCCTTGAACAGAAAACTTACACATATCCAGGGATGTTTGAGAGCCTCGGAGGCTGTGATACGTTTGGCAGGGTTGACCGTCAGCATGCTGTTGATAAGGTGCTTAGCCTCAGGGGTCACTGTGTCCCACTCCGGCGATGGGTACTGCACGTGAAGTGCATACAACACAGTCATCATAATACTAATAATACATAATAATAATTATAATAGAACATCAAATAATTGTCTGTAATTTGCCGCCTGCTGGTCTTCAGCACGCAAAGTGCACACAACATACAGTCATAATAATAATATTACTGACAATAATACTACTAATAAGTACATTCAATGACTGTCTGAAATTTGCTGCCTGTTGCAGTGTTGTCTTCAGCATGCAAAGTTCACATAATACAGTCATAATAATAATAATAATAATAGGAGTTTGTATTATACT
The DNA here is from genome assembly GCF_041734735.1 of Babylonia areolata. Lineage (NCBI taxonomy): Eukaryota > Metazoa > Mollusca > Gastropoda > Neogastropoda > Buccinidae > Babylonia > Babylonia areolata. Next base: position 31,587,649 of record NC_134893.1, read on the forward strand.
CCATGTTTGGTGATACATATACTTACCATGTCAAACTGATGCAAACTAGGCCTATCAGTTTGCTCTGCTTAGCCAAATTTCGTGCGGCTAACAGTGAAAAGACGAGCCTTTGCCCGGTCCACTCTTACCCAATCAAACGCCTCTAAAAGCTATAAGCGCTGAATCATTCCTTTGGCCAAGGCTCTCCATGCCATCTTGTCAGGTTTACGCTCTGTCTCGTCTTACGCTTTTTTTGACATTTAACAATTGTCTAAAATTCACTGCCTGTTGGTCTTCAGCAGGCAAGGTTCACAACATACAGTCATAATAATAATAATATTAATGATAATAATAATAACAGCAGCAACAACAACAACAACAATAATAATAATAACAACAACAACAATAATAATAATAATAATAAGTACATCCAATAATTAATTGTCTGGAATTCACTGGCTGTTTGCCTTCAGCACCCAAAGATCACACAACAGACAGTCATATTAACAAGTAATAATAAAATATAATAATCATAATAAATAATAATAATAATAATTATAATAAAACATTTAATAAATGTCCGGAATTCACTGCCTGTTGGTCTTCAGCACGCAAAGTTCACACAACATAGTCATAATACTATTCCTAATAATAACAGTACATTTGATAATTGTCTGGAATTTGCTGCCTCTCGGTCTTCACCACCAACAAACACTCTCTCAGCCTAAAAAATTGTCTGTTTTGTGAGGTGTTTTTATGTGTGTAACTTTTTTTTTCCACTGTTAATTTGAGCTGTTTTCTGCTTGGGGGTGGGATGGGGGGAGACTGGTGGCGGGGAGGAGTGTTTGGGAGGGGGGGGGGTGCAGGGCTATGCTATTCATTATATTATCTTTACTTACATAGCGCTTTCAAACCTCTTAATGTACTTTAACATATCAGTCAGACACAAAACACGCAAAAACACACACTCACATACACACACACATACATATAAATGTACGTACACACACACACACACACACACACGTCAACGCCAGTATCGGTGCAAATGCACCCCCACAAGTGCAAAAGTTACACATGCACCCTCTACAATCATGCATGCATGTACAACAGACATTTGGCAAGTTGTCTGTTTCACTGTGATTCTTCCCACCCCAGCCAGGACCAGGAGCATGTGTCCAATCCCACTTACATCATAAGCACCAGCCTTGATCTGTGCATAAAGTCTGTGCTGGTCTTCGTCCCAGAAAGGTGGGTAGCCCACCAACAGGATATACAGAATCACACCTGCAATCAATCATGTCAATCATAAATGCAATCAATCTTGTCAATCATAACTGCAATGTCAATCACACCTGCAATCAATCATGTCAATCACACCTGCAATCAATGTCAATCACACCTGCAATCAATCCTGTCAATCACACCTGCAATCAATCATGTCAATCACACCTGCAATCAATCATGTCAATCATAAATGGAATCAATTTTGTCAATAGCACCTGCAAACATGTCAATCAAACCTGCAATCAATCATGTCAATCATACCTGTGATCAGTCATGGCAATCACACTTGCAATTAAGCATGGCAATCACAACTGGAATTCCACATGAACTGCATGGAAAAGAATGAAAAAGATACAGTCTGTAAGTCTCTGTGTGTTGTAAGCATCAATGCATGTGTGTGCTTGTGTGTGTGTATGTGTGTGTGTGTGTGTGTGTGTGACTGTCTAAGCACTGTGTCTGTCTAAGCATATTCTGTGCATGTCTGCATGCACGAGTGTGTGTGTTGTGTGTGTGTGTGTACATGCACTTGTGTGCATGCATATCTATTAATGTGAATGTGAGTGTGTATGTGTGTGTGTGTGTGTGTGTGTGTGTGTGTGTGTGTCTGTGTGTGTGTATACACATACATGTGCATCCATGTCTGTCCGTGTGAGCGCACATAATTATACGAATGCGTCAACTCTCGCCTTTGAGTTCTAAGGTGCAGTTAAGAGTAAACAGGCCACTCCGCATACTGCAGAACCTCCTTGAAACTAAACCTAAAACAAGCTTGTCAGAGCAGCACAACACACTGTGCTAACACCATCATTACAAAATCAAAGGACACAACTCAAAAAATTCCCCATGCTATTAAACTACTTTTTACAGTACTCTGCTGCAGCCAAAAAAAAACAAAAAACAAACAAACAAGCAAAAGAAAACAAAACAAAACAAAACAATCCTTTGCTTGGCTGTAACCACTGCTTACATTATAGTGGAGAGTGTCTTGCCCAAGTTACATCCCCACTCTCTCGGCCAAGAGGGTTTTAGGACAGTCAGCATTGGGATGGTTCCCAAAGGGCAACTAGCCCACAAGGCTGCAGCACTAAGAGCCAGTGCAATTTTGCCTCCTAGTTTGAGAGTCATAGTCCTTCACAAAAGACTAAGCTGTAAATGATTTCCCATTGACTGGAGAAACCATTGATAATACAACTCACATAATCATCATCTATTTCTCACTCACCACATGCCCACACGTCAACAGGCTTTCCATAGGGATCTTTCCTTATCACCTCCGGAGACAGGTAACCAGGTGTGCCAGCAAATCCTGAAAGCACAACAACAACAAAAATTCAGCATGTACAAGTATAATGATAACTTTAATGTTTTGTATTATTTAGCACTGCTGTATGATATAAGGATAACAAGTACTATGTGGTACAGCTAAAAATTTACACACAGACTCAGGGCTTGACTTATCCAAACTCCTTGGTAAAATGTGCAAAATAGAAAAAGAGCATTCCAAATCTACTTTCTTTTGAAAGCTATCCCTTTCCGCAATATAAAAATTGGAGAATGTAACACAAACAAGATAAAATTATAATATAAAAAAAAAACCCAAGAAGAAGAAACTGTACACAAAACCTGTGTTGTTCGGTGGATAAATTTTCATTCATTCATTCACTTACTGTTTTCATAACACCTTTTAATCAGCCAACGTGTCAACAATTTCTCTTTCAGACAAAATATGCTTATGTCTTGTAACCATGAAAAGGTAAACAAAAAAGACAACAATAACAAAGAAAAGGGTTCACTGACATACCAAACCAGGCTTGCTGGTCTCCCTGGATCTCAATGGCCAGGCCAAAGTCGGCCAGTTTCACCGCAGCTCCTTTGGCTTTGCTGGCCAACAGCAAGTTCTCTGGCTGCAAAAACCATCACCACAATAATTAGTCCCTTAACCAGCACAGTTCTTATCTATTTTCTCTCTGCAAATGATGGGCGGTACTCCTTTTCATATATGTAATATTATCACATGATCACAGTCTATATGATCAGGCTCCATCAGATATGTGCTTGCATGCATACATGATCTTGTGAGCAAACATGTATTATGCATATGTGTGCCTGTCTGTATTTGTGTACATGTAAATGTGTGCATGCATGTGTTCGTGCATGTGTATGTGTGCAAGTTTCTATGTATGTCTGTATGCAAGCCTCTGAATTCAAAAGCCACACCAATGCCCAAATTCCCACCAGTGCAAGCTGGAGAAGAAAAAAAAAAGTTGAGAAAAAGGAAACAAGGTGATAAGGGTAACAAGTACCACTGCCCTGCCCTGCCCCCTCCCCCACCCCCCAACCCCCACCCTCTTGTCTGGCTTGCTCTGTCGATCACCTAAAGATAACAGACTTTTCCACTGTGTGCATGCATACCCTGCTGCAGGGGGAGTCTGAGATAGATAACTTAATATTGTCTGGGAAACTTGCCAGCCCTTGGGGGGAGGAGGGGGGGAGGGTGGTGCAATAGGGGGGTCAATGAACTCTCAGAGGAGCAGGGAGGGAACATCTGCAAACTGGACTGTGTGTGGCAAAGTCGGGAACACAAAATTTGCTTCTTTGCATTGCTTGATGGGTAACAGCAAAATTGTTTCATGCTCATATTGCTAACTGTGACTGTATTAAATAAATAAAAAGAATTTGTTAAAAACCCAAACAATTCTCTCTTTTTTTTGCTGTCATATCTAGTGAAATATAGTGTCATATTACTGTACAAATAAAAATAGAAATATATTCAAGATAATAAGATTCAAGCATTCAACAATCTACCACTGCTCTTTCTCTGTCGCTGGACCTGACACTTGGAACAATCTCCCTTTCACTCCACACTTAGCTCTTTCAAGTCTGGCCTTAAAACCTACCTCTTTCCCAAAACACTTCCTCCATAACCTCCCCTTTTTGTCTACAGTTTCTCTTGCCTTCCATCTATATGTATTTATAAGTTTTATAATTCCTCTTTTTGTTTCAGAGTTAAGCATGCATGTGAGAGTTTGGTGTGAAAGCGGTCTGTCAGTTTCTGCACAAGATTTAATGCTTTCTAAATGCCTTTATCATTATCAATGTGATAGTTACATTTCTATTTTCATTAACAGGCTTGGTTGTTGTTTTATTTGAAAATTCAGAAGAGAGAGAGAAAGACAGACAGAGAGAAAGAGAGTGCACAAGACACTCAACAGCTGTTGTTCCAGCTGCAACGTCATGTTGTCCATCTTCTTTCACATTAAAAGCAAGATCTAACTGTAATACAAGGTTCATAAAAAGTTAAGAACCACTTCACCGTGTTGTCCATCTTCTTTCACATCTATTGGAAGAACTATTTGTGATACAGGGTTCATAAAAAGTAAGAACCACTTCACCGTGTTGTCCATCTTCTTTCACATTAAAAGCAAGATCTAACTGTAATACAAGAATCATAAAAGGTTAAGAACCACTTCACCGTGTTGTCCATCTTCTTTCACATCTATGGGAAAAACTATTTGTGATACAGGGTTCATAAAAAGTAAGAACCACTTCACCGTGTTGTCCATCTTCTTTCACATTAAAAGCAAGATCTAACTGGAATACAAGGTTCATAAAAAGTAAGAACCACTCCACCGTGTTGTCCATCTTCTTTCACATCTATGGGAAGAACTGTTTGTGATACAGGGTTCATAAAAAGTAAGAACCACTTCATAAAAGCAGGCATATTTTCATAAAATGTTAAATAAATTTTTTTTTTTTAAATCAAGACTAACATTTTGCAGGCAGTATATGGTTGACCCTGGCCTCTCACTGAGCACACAAATGGCTGTTTCAGGCACATGTACATTAAATACAGATTGAAAAATATTTGAAAAATCAATGTTTCAGCCAAAAATTTATAATCTTTTCGTATCCTTTCAACAGGCCCCAAAGAAAAAAAAAACTGTGTAAGTTCCCAAAAGGCTCTTAACTTTTTGTAAATCCTGTATGTTGTAGCCAAAAATTCCATACAGATCTTAGACATTGTCTCCAAATACTTTCGAATCAGATTTCTTTACCAAGACAAAATAGATGTGATATAAACTGCTAGCTCATCCATAATTCCCCCCAAAAAAGACACTGATAATTAAAGTGATTTTTTAAAATCTTGTATGTAAAAGATGAAAGCTGAAAAAAGTATGACAGAAAGTCACCAAAAATAACACATCATTAAAATTAACTTACATGACAAATTATAAATAATTCTACAAATACTAAGACATAATCACACAGTATTCAATATTCTTATCTTAGTTCTTTCAATACCAAATGAAAACTTATAAAAGAAAATATTTCCTTGATCTATTAAAACATTAGCATTTTAAAGAAAACAACTTCCAATTAGAAATGGTTTCAAAGAAAAATTAATCATATCACAGACTCTACTGTGTATGTCTGCCTGTCTGTATGTTTGTCTGTATGTCCATGTGTGAGAGTGAGTGTGAGTGTGAATGTGTGTGTGTGTGTGTGTGTGTGTGTGTGTGTGTGTGTGTGTGTGTGTATCTGCCTGACTAAAAGTATATCTGCCTGTGTGGGGGTGTGGGTGTTGGTGCATAAAAGCATCTTTTGAGCAATGTGTAAGTACATGTGACTGTGCCCTGTGATGTACAATGTGTGCATATGTGCGACTACAAGCATGTTCACATTTGTGCAAGCAGATGAGCAGTGTACTACTATGTGTAATTTTATTTGCAAGGTATGAATGTTTGTTAATATTATTAATATTTGATGACTGTCTTGAAGTATGCATAACACAAATGCTAAATCATCATCATCATTATCAACTTTTCAGCTCCACAACTGCATAAATATTAACATTATTAGTGTACCCAATATATACACAATCAGAACCACCACATGAAGATAACATAGCTATTATGACTGTAAATTCCACTTCTTCCTAACATTCCCAAGAGAAGCATGCAAAACAATTGACTGATCATGGCCTTGATTTTTTTTCCAGCACTTCTATTCCAAAAGCAAATCATTTCAACTTCTTTTAATAGATTTTTAGTGATGCTTATGGGGAGAGTTCACGTCAAAAGTCTTCAATGTCAGCAGACTCACTGGGACTGTCTCTGGGGGACATGGCTACATTCTCCACTACAGCGCAAGTGTGGAGAGAGCCTCACTCATTCTGGCACCATAACCAGTTTAGGTTTCAAGGAAGTGTCAAAGATTACAGACTAATCCATATACGCTACACCACATCTGCATAATTTCTTCTTTTTTTTTTCTTTTCTTTTTTTTAAAGGCAGATGCCTGACCTACACATAAACCCAATGTGCTTGTCAGGTCTTGAGAACCTATCACTGGTTTGAGTAAAACATGAACATGAGACCAAGCCAAGACCAAGCAATTATTGTTGTCAGCAGAGCAGCTTATCAAGTGAAGCCCTTCAGACTCAATCAATGAGAACAGGTGCTGGTGACACACCACCGAAGCAACTCCACAGCAGTGCTCTGTCTCCTCTTGTGTGTGGCCTCATAGCAACCTAAAACTGGCAGCAGAACTGCAGCAGACAAGCCTGTATGTGGCTCTGCACAGGGGGTTGAGAGGATGGATGTCATGCCACTGAAATGGCACAACCCACAATAAAGCAGCAAAACAAAACAAAACAAAAAAGAATCAAGGGACGTATACGCTGACATCTTATCCATTTTTTTCCATCCTGATAACAAGATGACATATCTCACTCACCGGCGAACATTCCGCAAAAATCAATCCCATATAAAACAGCATTGCAATTCTCATCCTCCAAGTCAGGACTGTAGAGCCTTTCACTACAACACACATGCACTCAGCAAACACCACCCCTGTGGCTAAAACCAAGGACCTTCCAGAAAGTTCTCCATTCTCCTACATCACTTTTGGTGAGGAAATATACAACTGAATTCATACTTTCCATTCTGAGTAAAGAAACTTTCTTCCATATGTATTCAGAATCAGAGGACCTATATCAAGAAAATTTCCATACTGAATAACTGCCCTTGTCCATGCATTTTTTTTTTTTTTTTTTTTTTTAAGCCATCAGGACTTGGTAGTCCATCGTATATGCCAATGACATCTACGCGCTTCTCATTCAGTGTGGACTCGCAAGTGGACATGAGGATAGTATCATTTCAATACCTCTTCTTCCCATCCATCATAGAGTCCCAACAAGCACACATCAGTGGTGGATGAACAACACACTCCTCTCCTTGAAGAACCTTGGCTGAACCACATCCAGCCCTCCACTGAAGCTGGAGCAGAGTACAACCAGCTCATTGTGTACACTGACCTAGCACAGTCTCCTGCCTCATGCAAGTCAGGGATGAAGGAGGGTGGGGTGGGGAATTGGTGTGATGGGCCTAAGCCTTTTCCATCACCTCAACCCCCCCATCCCCTGGTCTATATGATAGTCAGTATTGTCCGACTATAATCATCAGAACAGCAGAGGAAGCGACTGCTGTTCTGACTCTCTGGGCTAGATTTTGATTATAGTGGAAAGTGTCTTGCCTAAGCTAGTCCCCATTCTCTCAACCAAAAGGGTTTTCAGACAGCTGGCAATGGGATGGTCCCCAAAGGCCAACTAGCCCCCCAAGTCTGCAGCACTAAGAGCCAATGCAATCTTGCGTCCTAATTTGGTAGTCATAGCACATGGCAAAAGACTGAGCTGTAAATGAATTCCCATTGCAGTGGAGAAACCAATGATCACACAGCTCTCACTCTGCTGTTGGCCCAACACAATAGAAGTCCACAGGAGAACACAGGAAAGCCAACAGGACCACAAAACAGGGGTGGGTGGGATGCTGACAGCAGAAGAACAAAACACCCACAAGACCATATCCAAAGACCCAGGTGGTCAGGAGGGGAAAATACAAGACAATCAGGGAAACAGGAAAGCATGGAACAGCTTTGTCAAATGATCAAGACACAGGGCCTCAAGTTTGCTTTGAGCACAACAAGCCTTACTGTGTAGTGTACATGAACCAGTCCACAAGCTTTGACACCTTTTATACCGAGTCAGCTGAATAGCTAAAAAATATTAAACTGTATTCTAATCAACCCACAAACACTACTTAAACAGATACAGCACAAACTCACAAAAACAAAACTCACATACACAAACACACATCATACATAGACTGTCACTATGACCAACCTAGCACTAGAGAAAAGCAGGCCTAGCGGTTCATCCCCCTTACCTTCAAGTCCCTGTGTACGATTCCATGTAGATGACAATAGTTAACGCTCTCTAATATCTGCTGCATGCAGTGACTGCAACAAAACAGAACACCACCCATGAGCCAAGCTGTACCATGCACACACAATTAACAGGCTGGGAGAGCGGATGGGCGGAGGAAGAGAGGGAAGGGGTACAGGGCTACAATGGAACAATGTAGCACCAAGGGAGGGCAGGGGTATAGGGCTACAATGGAACAATGTAGCACCAGACTTGGAAAGGACACCATCTGAAGGGGAGGGGAAAAGGAGGTCTTGAGAAGCAATGAAGAGACAGGTGCCACCAGTACTTCAACTGGCTGGAAGTACAGCTGGCTGCTTCTACATTTTGTGATCACCAAACAGTTCTGAAAAGCTGTTCTACTGGTATAGCATTTTCACTGATTGCGCGCGCGTGTGTGTGTATGTATGTGCGTGCTTGGCAGTGTGTGCCTTTTCTCAAGCTGCACTACTGTTCAGCCACTAGAGTGCATCTCCTGGACATGAAACTCAAACTTAAAGTGAACCATAAGCCATAAGGTCTATATTCAATGCTCACACAACAGACACTTTTTTTTCTTTGCAGATTAAACAAAACAACATACATATGTTTCACAACAAACAAATACCACTGTTTCTGCACAACTCAGATTTAACACTATCAAATGCTGAGCTAATCTCAAATTTTAAAATGCATACAGACTGATCTTGTATTTCAAAATTCTTTGTGACTGATCATACATTTTAAAAGTCATATTGACTTATCTACTTCAAACTGATTGATCTTACATTATCAAGTTCATAGAAGTAGAAATCACCATTTAGCGCAACATGCTGGATTATCTGATAAACGTCAAGAAATGCTGTGAGAAGAGTAGCTTTTAAAACATTAGCAACTATGCAGCCACTTGTGCACTACTCTGTGATTCATGCCCTGAGATTTTGGAGTGCGTTTATACTAAAATGGAATCATGACTGTAAAAAGTAATGCAGACCATTTTCTCTCTTTTTTTTTTTTTTTTTTTTTTTAGTTAAGTTAGCATTTCCCATGAAAGATAAACCGAGCATAATAAACAAGACAAAACATTCAAAATTTTTAAACAGTTCCCACAATAATGCTGTTGTTTTGGGGGACAGTCCCCCCCCCCCACCCCCCCTCTGCCTCCCTCATCCAAACATTCCCCACTCTCTTTTCTTCTTTCTTTCTCCCTTCCTTTTTTTTTTCCTTGTCATTAATCACGGTGCAATTATGTCAAACTCAAATTGTGAAATCCCCATTAAAAATCATTATAGAAAAAAGTAACATACACATAATTTCTGCAGTTACTGAATTAGCATAAGTGAGGAAAAAAAACTGAAGTACCAATGCAATTAATCTCAATTAGTATTTCACAAAACCCATCCTTTTTTTGTTTTTTGAGAAAGAAAGGACGTCAAGCATTTAGATTCCACACAGCATGTTAATAAAAACTTAATTTCATACAATACATACAATATACATTAATAAATACACACACAAAAATAGACTTCACTCATTAAATTTTGGCTAAGGCCTTCCAAGAACCGTAGCAAAACCCAACACGAATGATCATCAATGAGCATTATGAGATCACAGCTAAACAAGATTATATAAATCCACGGTTCCTGACTGAAACGCACACTAGTCTTGCTTCTAGGAGAGAGCGAGAAAGAGACAGCCATGCACACCAGCCAGCAACTGCACACCACGAAACCACTGTGGCTGGAAGCGAACGCGCAGACCTGACGACACAAGCGGTTAGTTCTACTACCACAGCCTCGCCCTGCAGTGGTGGAGACACACGTGTACAATTACATACACACAGAAACAGAGGCTGGTTGACATGTCACAGCACACGGTGTCACAGTCCCACACAGTGACACAAACACACACACACACACACACACACACACACACGGAGACAGGGCAAGGCATCCTGACCCACCTTCAGATCACGGTGAATAATGCAATGTGTGTGACAGTTCTGAACCCCATCTAATAGCATCTGCATGCACCGGCTGAAAAGGGGGGCAGCGTATGCATAAAACAAACAACACTTTACACCTTTTGGGGTGGTTGTTTTTTTGTTTGTTTTTCAAAGTTGTTTTTTTTTATTTTACGTTGATTTATCTTTTTCTGCTGATGCTTCTGCTTCTTCGCAATATTAGTCTCAGTGAAGGTGAACATGAAACTCAATGTTCAGTCTAATGATTTGGAACATTGTTTTTTTCTAATTTAAGAAGCAATATGCTTGATAAAATCTTGGCAGAATTAATCCAACTGAAGTGTTGTGAAATGTGCAAGAATTCATTGAAATGTATGTAAACAGTCCTCTGTAATAATCATAAAGAACAGTCTTCTAAATCAGAAAATAATAATCTAGTGTTTGAATGTTACAATGTTCATGATACTACTATGATGAGGATAGGTCTGAAGTCATGCATAAAATTAAGAGTATCGTTTTTGACCTGCAATTGCAATTGTCAATGAGTCAGTAGTTCCTGGTTTTCCCACTTCAAACTCCCTGTTCACAACAACAAAAACAACAAACAAACAAAAATAACACACAAAAAAAAACAAAAAGACAACTCACTCATAAAAGCCTTCTTTAAAAATAAAACAAGCAGAATCTTGTAAAATAAAATAAAAAATAATAATAACAATAATAATAACAATAATAATTTTTTTTTAAATAAGTCCATCAAGATATGAACTGAACACACATCAATCTTAAACTTGCACACACAAACTTAAAAATTACAATATAAACATTATGTCATAAGACAGTGTTCACCATCAAAATTGGACAAACAGAACATGTTCATGTACCATTATCATTTTTTGTTAAATTTCACGGATAATTAATATAATAGGAATCAAAATCAAAAGCTACATAATAAAAGAGAATTGTCAACCTAAGTACAGAAAATGATTTGTCACAAGTTGTATTCTGTTAACTTCTCCATTATGTGTACTCAGGAAAACAAGTCACAAATCCATCCTTGAATTACTCAGGAAGACAAGTCACAAATCCATCCTTAAATCTTTAAAAGTACATATATTGTGTTAATGGTTTCTGATTATTATTACCATTATTGAACTGTTACTGTTAAATGTTATTGCATGTTAGGTATGCATTTTTTTGTAGATTTCTACCTTTCCTGTTTTCCTCTTCACTCTGGCATCAAAATTAATCTCATTGAAACGTTTTTACATTCCTACATATGCATACACCGCTCAGTAAGGGAACTAACTTCTACAGGATTTCCGAATGTGTGCACATGTAATACTGAGAAAACAGCATATTTTCTGCCTTTTTCTGCATCAATATGGCATGGGAGCCTGCAGAGGCTGTAAACGCCCCAGGGTTGAATGGGTTAAGAATAAAAATAACACCAGTCTTTTCATGTCTAAAAATAGCACCCGTC
>NC_134893.1:31604600-31617100 GCF_041734735.1 Babylonia areolata
GATGACTGGAGGCAGGGGCAGATACACCTGTTGCATGAACCACGACTACTTACAGTACAGGAATGGAAACAGCACAGGTGTTTAAAAAAAATGCTAAATGCAATAGGTCGTTTGTCCAACCCAAATATGTACCACACACACACACACACACACTCACACACATTTTTACTCAGACATTGGTTAAATGGAGACTGCACAACACACACACACACACACACACACACACACACACACACACACACATTCTCTCTTTCTCTTCCTTCAATGGTAATGTGTATGTATATATATATATATATATAAATATAAATATATATATATATATATATATATATATATATATATATATATATGTTGTGAGGGTGGTAGAGGGTGGGGAGGAACATGAGTGTTGATGCATGTGTGCATGCGTGTGTGCGTGCGTGCAAGCGCGTGTGTGTGTGTGCATGCATGCGCACACTGTCTGTGCAATCATGTATGTCTGAACAAACAAAAAACAAAGAATGAAACAAGATAATGAGGAGAAGGGGAGATACACCAAAGCGTCACCACAATCTCAACTTATAACACTAACCACACAAGCTGTTTCTCCAACACACAGCCAAAATCAAACCCACACACCATCTCCAAGAGTAAACATTTGACATATTAGTCCAGAGGGAAAGTCTGAAAAGAACTGGAGCACACTGTGAGAGATTGGGAAGGAGGGGGTGCTGGGGTGTAGCTCAGGGCATGCATTAAGATGGATATATATGTATATCATATGCATTGCTCAACAGTTGCTAAATGACAATGGAAACAATTTCTGAGATCATTCGTTAGTTATTCTCAGGAGCAGACTGACTGGGACTTCTCTCTCAGTTGTGGCATTTCCGTGTCAACAACATTATCTGAACATCAAGGTTGCCATGTATCATCCGCAAGATAATTGTGTGTGTAAGTGTGTGTGTAAGTGTGTGTGTGTGTGTGTGTGTGTGTGTGTGTGTGTGTGTGTGTGTGTCAGTGTGTGTGTGTGTGTTCCTTGAACAACATATACATGCATGTACACACATGAACTGACTGCTACATAAACACTTATAAATGTGTTTACACACACACACACACACACACACACACACACACACACACACACACACACACACACCACCCCATCCACACACAGTACCAAAACCTAAGACACACACACATCAAGAAACAAGGACCAGATTCCAAATTCACAGAATGATTTAGGACATGATCTGACAAATCACAGCCATGGTGCCCCTATACTGCTCAGTCCCTCACACACACACACACACACACACACACACACACACACACACACACATTCTTGCACAAATGCACACATCCACACACACACAACTCCCTCTCTCTCTCTCACACACATGTATACACACACCACACTCACACAGATTACCAGTAGATACATTTACAACCTCCTAACACTCTCTCTCTCTCTCTCTCTCTCTTCCAACCTAAACCCCAACTCAGGAGACAGAAGTGATGCTAAACAGCGGACCCCCCAACCTCACATCCTATCACTGGGTCAGGAACTGAAGCAGGACATGAAGCTGATCAACCAACCAACCAACCCACACTCCCACCCACCCTTGATGCCACCCTCATCTCTCACAACCCTCAGGGCACAGCACAGCACAGCACTGCAAGAAGAGATAGTTGCTGCCAGATCAATTACAGTAGGGGGACTGAGGGGGGCAAAGGCGATCAGGTCAGTGGCGATGTCACTGAAGCTCTGTCCTAGCCCCCTGGCATTCACCTTGTTATCCCCCTCTACCCCTCAGGTCAACACTCCTCTCTTTGTCCTGTGATGATGAGACCCCTGTTACCCACCCACCCATCCACCCTGCCTTCCTGCCTGCCTGCCTGCCACCCTGCCTACTTAATCATTCAGTACTGGCACTGGGCTTCCTGCTGCCAGAGATTTTTAACAATGATGATCTTTGGGGTTTAATACCCCTCACGGGACACCCCCCTCCCCCCTCCTCTCCCTCATTCCCTGGCCTAGGGTCTGTAGGTCAATATTTCTCTCTCATGCCATAATCCTTGTGTCAGTATGGAAAGTGTGACATTCATGCTGGAAAAACTCCCTGCTGCTCTGGCGCCAGCAAGGGTGGACTGGATCTGATGCTCTCTCTCTCGATTTTAATCTCATGTGTGTGTGTGTGTGTGTGTGTGTCTGTGTGTGTGTGTGTGTGTGTGTGTGTGTGTGTGTGTGTGTGTGTGTGTGTGTGTGTGTGTGTGTCTGTGTGTGTGTGTTTGTGTGTGTGTGTGTGTCTGTGTGTGTGTGTGTGTGTCTGTGTGTGTGTCTGTGTGTGTGTGTCTGTGTGTGTGTGTGTGTCTGTGTGTGTGTGTGTGTGTGTGTGTGTGTGTCTGTGTGTGTCTGTGTGTGTCTGTGTGTCTCTGTCTGTCTGTCAGTGTGTGTGTGTGTGTGTGTGTGTGTGTGTGTGTGTGTGTGTGTGTCTGTGTGTGTGTCTGTGTCTGTGTCTGTGTGTCTCTGTGTGTCTCTGTCTGTCTGTCAGTGTGTGTGTTTCTATCTGTATGTGTGCACAAAAATATAGGAAGATACTGTGTATGAATGTGACAGAGAGAGATACAGAGAGAGTGTGTGTGAGTGTGTGTGTGTGTGTCTTATCTGTGTCTGCACATGTGCAAACGTGTGTGTGTGTGTGTGTGTGTGTGTGTTGTATGTATGTGCATGCAAACATAATTATGTGACTGCTTCATATGCATGCAAACATATGTGATTGTTTCATATTCATGCAAACATATGTGACTGCTTGATGATGAAGACAAAGACAGACACACACACACACACACACACACACAGAAATGACAGTGAAAAGCAACCTGCACTACACAGGCAGGGGTCACCACAGTAGCTAGGATCACAAATCCTCAACCACCTCCCATCAGACCATCTAGATCAATCTCCCACTGAGCATCACCTATTCCTCCCATCTAGTCTCCTCAGTAAAGCACATGTTTGCTAACATGCATAACAGGTGAGTGGTTACTGCATTGAACTTTCAATCTGGGGGTCCTGGGTTTGATTCCTGGTCACACCGCTGGTGGCTTAAGAATGGAGGTTTTTCTGATCTTCCAAGGTCAACATTAACTGCTAGAACCTGAACCCCATTGTATCATTTAATGATCACGCCAACAATCCCGTAATCCATGTCAGCATCCAGTGTGTAATGGAAACAGCATACCCAGCTTGCACACCCCTGTAAATGGAGTACAGCAGCCTACACGGCCAGGTAAAAATGGTCAATAATCATGCATGTCAAAGCCCACTTGTATCTTACAGACAAGTGAACATGGGAGTTGCAGCCTGCAAACACAGAAAAAGGAAACACCTTTCTGCTATGCTTATAGAAGTTAGGCCATAAACAAGACAGGTGAAATGTGTGGCTCACTCGCTTGGCAGGTCATCAATACATACATGCCACACACATAACCCCTTCATCACTCTCCTCCAACTTCATGTTGTTATGTCATGTCCAATTTTAGAGGATAGTTCTGAAAGTGAGAGTAAGCCCACATTCATTATTCCCTTCTCAATAGGCTTAGCATTTTGAGCATGAACATGGAAGTCCTGAATAATAACTGAACTGATGCAGTGTTTCCAACTTTTCATGATACTGTATTCATTCACACACATGCCTTGTTATCTTCTTACTGTTTCATATGAGTCTATACATGAGTGAACACAACATGTTTCAGTTTCAGTTTCAGTTCAGTAGCTCAAGGAGGCGTCACTGCGTTCGGACTAATCCATATATGCTACACCACATCTGCCAAGCAGATGCCTGACCAGCAGCGTAACCCAACGCGCTTAGGCCATGAGAAAAAAAAAGGTGAATAAATAATAGATAAGCGTACATAAATAAGTAAATAAATAAATAAATAATAATCATAATATATAAAATGTGACATTAAGGAAACCTCTGGACAGAAGCCCCCTGTTTTTAAATGACACATGGAGAGGGGTGGAGGCGGAGCACAGAGTAATATTCGTGCTGGTGCATTTTATAAACTTGTGACAAAAGGGTTTCCAGGAAAACAATGTTGCATCACTGATCCATGTGTACAAAAGGTGATCCAGAAATAAACTCCTCTCTCACAAAAGAGCCTGTTACAGTTGTTCTCACTATGATCTGTGTGTGTGTGTGTGTGTGTGTGTGTGTGTGTGTGTGTGTTTGTGTGTGTGTAGGGCATATTTTGTGCTTTTTAGGTGTAATGTTCATATCTGCAATTTGTAGTACTGTTTTTTTCTTTTTTTTTTTTTTTTGGTGTGATAGTTGATATCTGCAATTTGTAATATTGTCTTGGTGTGTACATATTTTTCTTCTTGTCTTCATGTGCTGTTTTATGCCATTATGCACTACTGTGTATGTACTGTTTCACGTGAGCCTCTTAGAGCCCATTATAAAGAGAGTCTGTGCCATGTAAGTATTACATGATATCATCATTAATCTCACGAGTCTTTTTCAGCCTGCCGGCTCAAATCACAAGAGTAGAAAACGAAACGGTGCCATAATAGTAAAGGGTTTGACTTCAGTTTTCTTGTGCCAAGCCATTTCCTTGGCTGAAATAGACTGACTCTTAAATGAGTTAGCAACTGGCAAGAACCACTGCAAGAACAGTATCTTATAGACTTCAGCGTTTATTTGTTGTTTCTTGTTTCTTGGCAAAATCAGAGAATGCATTTCCAATTTTTCTTTCAACAGAAAAAAGGGTGGTTTCCAAAATCTACATAGTAATATGATGCCTGCTTTCTGAAACATAAACTGACTGTGTGAGCATGAAAAACATGTGTACATTATCATTAAAGCAAATATTTAAGTGCATGCATGCGTACTCGCATGTGTGTGTGCCTCTCTGTGTATGTGTGTGTCTATGTGTCTGTGTCACCACAACACACACTGACCCCAAAAATCCAACCGCTAACACCACCTCCACTCAGTACCACTTCCCACTGACCAACCTGCAATTCACCCTACTCTCCAGCCACACAAGCCCATCCATTATATATGTACATCACTTAGCTGAGGACAACAAAGCCCCTGGTCCAATGTTCTCACTGCCAGTCAGGCACACACATTGTATCACATAATGGTTGTGTTCAACAATGACCATCAGAACAGCAGTGGAGTCAACTGCTATCCAGACTATCTGGGCTAACATTTATTATACTGGAGAGTGTCTTGCCCAAGTTACATCACCACTCTCTTGGCCAAGAGAGCTTTAGGACAGTCAGGGTTGGGATGGACCCCAAAGGCCAGCTTGCAATCTTGCCTCCTAGTTTGAAAGTCATAGTTCTTCACAAAAGACTGAGCTGTTAATGAATTCCCATTGAAGTGGGGCACCCATTGATCATACAGCTCTCACTTTGCTGTTGGTCCAGCTGGAAACTTGAGTCAATCCATGATATAAGCCATGAACAACAGTAATATGAACATTTACTATCCTGAGCTGTCAGCATAAGTCCGTGTTTCAGCTTTGCAGAATCAAGTTTAGTATGGATCGATGTTTTTTTCATGTTCATCATGACACAGCAAACATTAGTGAGCACATTGTTTACACACACACACCACACACATACACACACTTATAAACCATTTCACATACCAACAAGTGTGATGGACAAAGTATAAATTCTGGGGTGTGTGGGGTAGCCTGGTGAGGGGCATGATTAGAGGTTGTCTTTTCTAACCCATTATTTTTGTAAATGACCCACTGATTTTGTGGTGAACCAGTCAGATGAATCACAGTGTCCAGAAACAAACCTAGACCCTGTACTGAGTGTGTTTTCCCATTCAACTAAAGCTTACATTAAGCAGTGTTTCTGGGGGTTTTTTTAACATTGGGAGAAAAATCAGACAATTATTCTACAGAAAAAGTAGGACATCTAGAGCTATGTGTGCAGAATTCCTATATCCCAATGCAGCAAACCAAGGGAGTGTGAAATCTTTCCTGTGGCTGTCCACACAGACTGCAGCTTCAGTGCACAAAGTCCTTGTGACAGCACAGCAGCTATTTCTCTTTTATCTTCCTCAAGCTCTTCCTTTGATCAATAATGTCTGCACATGATCCTGAATGTTGTTGATCTCCCCTTCATTTCTTCAATAAAAAAAAACACCTGGTGACTGGGAAAAAAACAACTGGGGAAAAAAAGAACACAATAAGAGCAAAAATAATCAATACCAACCTCTTAATACTTAGCACCCACACATAACAAAACCCCAGTATAATCTGAAGCTCTCTGTGATGTGCTTATCATTAGCACTTCTCAGTCAATAATTTGGCATACTTTAATTTTTTTAAGGTTTGATTAGACATACAAATCACATGAAATAACAATTATAAACATTTTCAACCCTTAAAAAAAATCCTGGAATGTGACTAAACTCTGTCACAGGACTTCACTCACCTATGTTTGGGTGCTTTAACAATCTGCATATTCTGGCTTCTCTTTCCAATTTCTGGTGATCTGGAACACAGCAAAAACACACCGTTTTCAATGTCATGTGACTGGCATCTGATTGAATGCATCTGGACACACACACACACACACACACACACACACACACACACACACACATATATATATATTTATTTATATCCATACAAGCACATGCAAGGTGCATCTGTACACACACACACACACACACACACACACACACACACACACACACACATACAGGTCACACACATGCTTGTGCTTTCAACACGTCCACACTGCAAAGTACAAAAAAAAGTTCTATTAATCCATTAGCTTTCATTCTTCTTTAGTTCCATATTAAGTTACACTTTTTTTTCAGTTACAATTTACAGAATCTGCCCGCCATCATCAGTTTACATCATACTTTTTACAGCAAGATCAACAGACAAGCGATGTAATATCCTGCTTTTTCAGCAAAAAAACATTTTTCACTTATAGTTATAGTCATACTGTATATCTAACCCCACAGCCAGTCAGCTGTAAATATCCTGTCCGTGTCTGAGCACTAAATTCCGACTGCCCCTCATTGCCATTTCACACACTTGACACTCAACAATACACTTCATATATGACAACGGACTGGTACTAACATCACACACACCTAACACACTTGATCGCACTGAACAATTTACATGCTTCCCCTCAGCTTCCCACCACTTCAACAGTCCACACAGACACAGGCACAGACACACACATATATAAAACAAGGATCATTTTCATCATAAACCAAAAGAATATTTAACAAATCCTACATGATGCCCACATTCAACTGCATCAGTGATTTCAATGGCCTTGGTGGGAAAAAAAATGGGCAATGGGAGAGCAGCATGAGACTAAATCAACAGATTGTGATGAAAAAACTGAAGGCAGCTAGCTTTCAAAGATGGCATCACTACTCAGAAAAGAGCATCCTGGATTGACATATTATTCTGTCACAACTGATGTGCTTTCTGAGCAAATGATTAACACATGATACAAATTTTTTATAGATCATGATTTTATCAGTAATGTGTCAGAATTTATCTTTCTTTGAATCTTCTCTTGTCTTTCTTCTTCAGTTCTGGGTATTAATGTATACTACTGCAGTCAGGGTTTATGACATTTTAATCTCGCAGTTGATACTTCAGTCCATTGTCACTGTGGATGATTTATGCAGCCAACATGGTGAAAACGTCTGCACCCCTTGCTGGCAGAAATTACAACTTTATAAGGGATTCTTTCTGTACAGTCTGCCTCTTTCATTACACACACACACACACACACACACACACACACACACACACACAGTGTATATGCAAAATATGTATATTTTAATAGACAAAAAAAGTACCAGCCAACCTATTCTCAAAATCACCAATGTGAACAATTCAACAAGTCATCATCAGTCATTCATTGATTCAATAAATCTAAACATCCATCCAAGATTCCCAAAAACTTATTCCTAAGCAGTTTTCTACAGAAATCTTGTCCTTACACTGCAGTTTTCTACAGAATTCTTGTCCTTATACTTGTATTTTTATTATTTAAGAGATTTATAAACACAGATATGAACAGGGGACCACCTAACTTTACCTTGTTCATAACCTTCCTTTGAAGCTGAAGAATCAGGATCGACACTCAAATAAACAAGAGCAATAACTATACAGCTGAAGTCAGAATTAAACACTGCTCTTACATTTCACATTCCAGTGCCATGTTTAATGTGCGCATTCTGACAAGCACACTCATGTCTAGATTCTAAAACAAAAACAAAACAAAACACACAAAACACAGCGACACAGAAACAGAAAGAAATAAACTACAAGTACAACCAACTTCTATTTTTAAACCACCACCCCCTCCACCCTCCCCTTTCTCTTCTTTTTTCTTTCTTTCTTTCCTTCTTTTTCTCTTTCTTATTTTTTCTGCTTTCCTCTCATAAGAAGACACAAGATAAGTACGTCTCTGGATGACAGCTAAGAAGGTGTGTAGATTGTTTGCTGCTGCTCAGAAAGAAGCATCCAACAATCGATGGCAACCACACTGTCAGTGTCAGAGGCACAGAAAAATCAATAGTTTTAACTGAAGCCTAGTAAGACAACCAGATCTGTTTCTGAGTATGTGCCTGTGGCTGTGCAAGTCCCAGGGGGGGGGGGGGGGGGGGGAAGATGGGAGAGTGGAGGTCTCTCCCCCAACTCATCCCTTTCCTATGCCCCCCACCCCCTACCCCTATCAATTCCCCTTTCTTGAAATATTACCTGCCACATGTAGTGATGTACAGACGTCAGCATCAGTGAACCAGATTTTGATGGTTCACAAATTCAATACAACCCTTGTGGAATACAACAAAGACCAGGAACTGAAAGCAGTTTTCTTGTTCAGTTGCTGGGTTTTTTTCTTTTTTTCTTTTTTTTAACGTAATCTGATAGCTGGGGAACTTGTACAGACACAACTCACAAAAAGTAGGTGAACGTAACATTTAAAAAAATCAATTGTACCAATGCGACGACACTGCTGCTACTGATTATGATGACGGTAACATAAAACAGGTAATAATAGAATGCATCAATCACTGAAAGCATACATCATTTCAGCACTTATGGATTCATGCATCCAAGCATACTGAAGATAGGCTATACACATATAGAAACTCGCATCTCGCACAAACCTGCAGGCTCACATAATGATAATATATATATCCTTACATGCACACAGTGGAGCATATCAGAGCTATCATTTGGATAAAAACACATCTTAGAGGATGTTCACCATTACAAGGCACCAACTTCCTCCCATATTCACATGCTTCCACTTCCCTCATCAGTCATGGATGCACACTTGTTTGTGCCCCCCCAACACAAAATCGCATGTACACAAACATGCGCATGTACCTGTGCACATGCATAAACACACACAGACTAACACAATGCAATACACACACATACACACAAACAGAATAAGTCAGGTCATCATGCACACGTGCACCCACACACACCCAAACACACACACACACACACACACACACCACACGGGCACCCTCACAAACACTTGCACACACACAAAAAGAACAAGTAGAGGTGATGGTGCACAAGGGCACACACACACACACACACACACACACACACACACACACACACACACACACACCTCCACACACAGAAACAAACAAACATAAAAGAGAGTATTGGTAGGAAAATCACACCCAATCCATAACCATGTAAGTTGTAAATGTAATGCAAACATTTTTTTTTAAGAGAAAAACAAAACTAATCTATAAGCATCATCAAACTTGTTAACTTATGTAAATGGACATGAACATTTCAAACCATACATTTACCAAGCCAAAAATTCATAAAATACATACATGTATACATTTGAGTGACAGCTTTCGATAAAGAAAGCAGACTCTAGACAATGCAGATCTGTCAGATGACTGCGTAATCATATGAAAATTACACTGTTGTGACTATAACTATATAACTTATCAGTATGATCATATGACACCTGAAGATTTGAATTTGATTTTAAGATAACACTCACCCCTTGCTGAAAGTTTTTTTGTGTTGATTATCTTTGCAGCAAATTCTAATCCAGTCGCTTTCTGCACGCATCGTCTGACAATTGAGAATGCTCCTCTGAAAAACAAAGAAATTAGCTAAATTACACTTTAAATCATAATGAACTGTGTACGTGACATTTATAAATAGTATGTATCATTTTATAGTATGTATCATGTCATAAGCGCTTGTATAGAAAGAGAGACTAAGAGAGAGAGACAGATCTATATGTTCATAATTCTATCTAGAACTTTCTCTTATACACTCACTCTCTGTATATATGCACATGAGTGTGTGTTCATGTGCATGTGCATGCACATGTGTGTGTATACATGCCTGAATGTGTATGCATGTGCATGCATGCAGAAAAAGAGAGAGAAAATGAGCTGGCCATATCGAGAAACTGTTGTCTTTGCATGAAATAAAACTGGATTCTAAAATTTTCTATCAAATTTTGGAGTGGGCTTTCAGTTTACTTACATCTTCTCAATTACTTTTTTTTTTTTTTGTTTGGGGTTTTTTTTTTTGCAATTTTTTTTTTTTTTTTTTTTTTTTTTTGTGCATGTATTTTGTATGCTACAATGTGGCAGTTCAAAGATTTCAGTCAACATTCAGTACTTAATAAACTTACTGGAATTGTTTTGTATTGTGTATATTGTGTTACTCTTTTTTCCACAACAGATTTGTCTGTATGAAATTTGGGCTGCTCTCCCCAGGGAAAGCACATCACTACACTGAGAGCGCCACCCGCTTTTTGTATTTTATCCTGCGTGCAGTTTTTTATGTTTTCCCATCGAAGTGGATTTTCTACAGAATTTTGTCAGGGACAACCCTTTTCTTGCCGCGGGTTCTTTCACATGCACTAAGTGCATGCTGCACACAGGTCCTCAGTTTATCGTCTCATCCAAATGACTTGCATCCAGACCACCACTCAAGGTCTTGTGGAGGGGGAGAAAATACTGGCATCTCTGTCAGGATTCAAACCAATGGGCTCATATTCTCTTGCTTCCTAGTAGGACGCGTTACCTCTAGGCCATCACTCCACATGCAGCTGTCATACGCACACACAATTTCCCAGAAAAATTCTTTTTTGAAGGCGTGCATGAGCCAATGTCACAAACAGACTTTATTTTTTAATATGTCCAATAATCAGGCAATATATCTATTATACTTTATTTATTTGTAACATATAAACTGGATCACTATTTTCATTCATCAAATTATTAATGTGCTGTGAGAGTAAGTTTATCATCTAATTTTAATTAGTTCTTTCATAAGGTTGGTCACTAGTGGCAGTCTGGAAGGAGGTGTTCTAGTTTTCATAATTTAGACAGGTCAAAAACTGACTGTGAGGAAGATACTATATATGCTATCAGTACAAGTTTGGTTGTGACATGGGAGAATGGAAGAGTTACTTATTTTACAAGGAATCCATCCCTTACATGCACGACATGTGCATGTGCATGCACACAATGTCACATGAACACAAGTGATATCTAGACACACATACGCATAATTACACCAACACACTTACACAGTGACACAACTGCACAAACCATACAAACTGCTAATGAATAACATAGATCTTTATCCATTTACAGTCTGGTCCAAGGAGATGTCAATGAGTGCAGACTTATCCATATACTACACATCTGTAATTTTGTTACCTAATCTATGAGACCATGTCTAGCCTTGGCCTTGGGTATAAAATATTAACCTGAATTGAAATCAAATTAAAAAAAAAAACAACTAAGTAAACCCCAAAAACATTTTTTTAGATGAAAGAAACATATGGCAAATGATTGAAAAATCAATTTCATTTCACACACACAACACACACACACACACACACACACACACACACACGCACACACACACATACAGACTGTAAATATACAGTGACACAGTGCACATGCATGCATATATATATGTATATAATTTTATACAATTCATTTGCACGATGACAAACATACAACATAAAATCATATGCCAACATACACTTGCAAAAACATTACACACACACACACACACACACACATACACACATATGCGCGAGCATGCAAAGCGAAAATTACCAGCATTTACAACGTAAAGCCTCCCTTAAAACCAATCAAACTTCCCAGTTTGAGATGCCAAGAAAAAACTGAAACGTTTCAGTTCCACCACCGGTACATACATAATTTTCTTCTCAATATTATATGTCAAACTGTGGCTGGTGACAAATCAACAGACACGGAAACGTGTACACAATTTCGGCATCGCATCTTCATCACATTATCAATAACAACAACAAAACACCAAACAAGAGTGGAAACAGATCACACTCTTAAAAACTCATTAGCTTCGACTTGCTCCGAACAACCGATCAGGAAACTAAAGGCATTCTGATGTACAAACAACAGGTTGCGCACTGACAGCACTGGAATCCCTCGTTACATCCT
>NC_134893.1:31619600-31624600 GCF_041734735.1 Babylonia areolata
GCATAGGAAGACAAGGTCCAATCCTCTCTTTCCACCGTTGCAGAATCTCCCGCAACCCGGAAGTCTAATACATGTGTACTCATTCACACCTGGGTGAGGTGAGGACAATCGGAGTAAAGTGCCTTTCCTAAGGACGTAACAACACCATGCCGAAACGGCGGTCGGGGCCTCGAACCCCGATCACTGGTGAAAACTGGACCAGAAGTTCAAAGCTTAACACTAATAGATTCTGCCTTGGCACAATACCAAGAGACCAGAAGTCCAGCGCCTAACATTATGACAGATTCTGCCTTGGCACAATGCCAAGAGACCAGAAGTCCAGCGCCTAACATTATAACAGATTCTGCCTTGGTACAAAACCAAGAGACCAGAAGTCCAGCGCCTAACATTATAACAGATTCTGCCTTGGCACAATACCAAAAGACCAACAGTCCAACGCCTAACATTATGACAGATTCTGCCTTGGCACAATGCCAAGAGACCAGAAGTCCAGCGCCTAACATTATAACAGATTCTGCCTTGGTACAAAACCAAGAGACCAGAAGTCCAGCGCCTAACATTATAACAGATTCTGCCTTGGTACAAAACCAAGAGACCAGAAGTCCAGCGCCTAACATTATAACAGATTCTGCCTTGGCACAATGCCAAGAGACCAGAAGTCCAGCGCCTAACATTATAACAGATTCTGCCTTGGCACAATACCAAAAGACCAACAGTCCAACGCCTAACATTATGACAGATTCTGCCTTGGCACAATACCAAGAGACCAACAGTCCAACGCCTAACATTATAACAGATTCTGCCTTGGCACAGTTCCAAGACCAACAGTAAAGAATACCACCACTGACCACACACAGCAAGAGGCTCAAAGAAACAGAACTTGAGAGGTCGTTAATCTTCAACCATCCTTCCTTGCTTCCTTCCGTAGTGGCTCTCAAGGCAGAACTCCCACGCGGGGACACAGGCCGAGGTGACCAGTCAATGAGTGTAGCCTATCCCCACGCCCCCCCACCCGCACCACACGGAAAGGAGCAGGTCCAATTCGCCTATTCCCGATTCGCCTCCTCTTTGTCGGATTGTGCCGCCACCCTCAAGAGCCTCTAGAAAGTTTGGCTCTTTTGTCCCGTTCCGCCTATATCAGACCCTCCGCCGTTTCCGTTTCGCCTGTTCAGCCTCTCTGTCTCTGTCAGTCTCTGTTCTGTCTCTCAAACACACACACACACACACACACACACACACACACACCAATGAAGAAAGGTATTTTTTTTAAAACACATACATACAATCCAAAAAAAAATCTTGGTGATGTCGGCGAAATCTCTTATATCGATGACCCTGTGTACATGGTGTAAATGGATTTTGGTAACACCTGCGGCGGTCTCCGGGTTTTAATTTTAAACTTTCGTGTCGAAGAAGAAGAAAAAGAAACACCTCACAAAAATGAACCACCCTATATGCGAGCAGATACAATGCCTGTAGATGATTGAAAATAACTAATATAAGAATGAAGAAAAGAAAGAATGAAAAACTAAATTACATCAGCAACCGTGGCGAAGTGGTTACAGTCACAGACTGGTAACTTGCAGACCGTGGGTTCGAACCACACCAGGAAGTGCGTCACTGAGGGATTTCTCGGCCCGTGGCCGGCTCCAACCCTGGAAGTGAACATGCTCTGTTCTCAAATGGGAAGGCGGGGACCACACAGTCGAGTGACATCCACTTCGTGGATGGATGTAGCTTTACCAGAGTTACTTGATTAAATACTGAACTGTATTGTTATACGACGTTAACAGTAAGACACAATGCGCTCAGGCCTGGCTGACTCCAGGGCGTATATCATGGAGTATACAGTCTCAATATATATATATATATATATATATATATATATATATATATATATATATATATATATATATATATATGTATGTATGTGTATAGTATCAAAGGTGAATGGATCTGCATAGCAGCAGCGTCATCCTCTTTCTCAACCATCGTTTAAATTTTTTTTTATTTTTTTTTTTTTTTTTAATGTCCTCGATTCTCCTCGGTTTCACCTCTACTCCTGTTTCGGCACATCCATGGGTACTATCGTTGAAGGGACATTGCGGCGGTCTTCATACCAGTAAAGATGCTGAGTCAGCGGGCGGTCATTGTCAGCATCACATGCTGTCTGCAAACTGTATTGACGGACAGCAGACACCACTGAGGATTATCGGAGTGACTCGGCACTGAAGGAAGCTGAAGTCAGAAGTTTGTGGCAGGTGCGTCACTAGCAATGTACTTCCGGCCACAGAGTTTTCCATTCAAGTGCACCGGAAACCAATACTTGTGAACAAGTTTAGCCATGTGCGAAACAAACAAATCAATACTTCCGGTCTGAAGGGAAAGCGAACGTGAAGCACATGAAAAATAGCTAAAGGCAAATAAAAATCCAATGAGGAGTACAAAAAATATCAATGGATTTTGTAGCTCAAGTTGATAACAACCCAGGTAGAGCAATAATGCCGAATAAATACAACCGAAGTCGAAAAACCATTTCCTGTAATAACAACAACAAAAAGTAGTACCAGCCAAAAATCAAGAAAGCCCCAGTACGGGACACAAAGATATCAATCCCCAGCATGGAACGAACCAGTTTGCAGTCAAAGTCAATGGGGTTTTTTCTTCTTGATATGGAGCCCAGGACAACCAATATTTTGTGGTCAAATGATTATGTCTGACCACAAAGAATGCAAACTTCACACTTGTGACCCAAGTCAGTTTCAGTTTCAGTTTCAAGGAGGTGTCAGAGTGTGCGGACCGATCCATATATGCTACACCACATCTGTTGTTTAAAAAAAAAAGGCAACAGATGCCTGGCCTTCGCAAAAATCCAACACACTGATCAGGCCTGGAGTGTGAAGAATGTCAATGAGGCGTTGCACAGGCAATCCAGTAATTATCTAACCAAACTGTGGAGTGATGGCCTAGAGGTAACGCGTCCGCCTGGGAAGCGAAAGAATCTGAGCGTGCTGGTTCGAATCACGGCTCAGCCGCCGATATTTTCTCCCCCTCCACTAGACCTTGAGTGGTGGTCTGGACGCTAGTCATTCGGATGAGACGATAAACCGAGGTCCTGTGTGCAGCATGCGCTTAGCGCACGTAAAAGAACCCACGGCAACAAAAGGGTTGTTCCTGGCAAAATTCTGTAGAAAAATCGGCTTCGATAGGAAAAACAAATTTAAAAAAAACTGCACGCAGGAAAAAATACAAAAAAAATGGGTGGCGCTGTAGTGTAGCGACGCACTCTCCGTGGGGAGAGCAGCCAGAATTTCACATAGAGAAATCTGTTGTGATAAAAAGAAATACAAATACAAATATTTGTAACTGGAAGTCATACCAACGTTTCCCAGTAAAGACACTGTAGAAGCAGTACTTAGGACCGAAGCAAATGATTCATGGTTAAGAGTGCAGCATATGATTTTTTTTTTAAACTTATAACCAAGGTAAAGGAGAAATTTATCATACAGGAAAATATCTATAACCAAAAATGAACGTTTATTTTCTCTCGTGAAGCACAGGGAGGGGAAAAACAACAATACTTGGTGAAAGTAATATATGAATATATACAAAAAGGGCTATGCGCAGCATGTGAGCACGTTAAAACTTCGAAGCTACAAAAAGAAAGAGGGGAGAAAGAAAGGAAGGAAAGAAAATGAAATCTCATATGATATACTGAATACATGGAAACCTGTTCTCCAAGCCAGTGCTCCGTCAGCGCAAAATGCTTTTTTTCTTTTCTTTTCTTTTTAAGTTGGTGTTCTTGGTGTTTTGATATCTCCGAGAAACGTTGTCCTCTTATTAACTATCTTCTGGATCACGGCTGACAGGGCATTACCTGGTGAGGCTTAACCGTGCATACACACTTCTTTTTTTCTTGGGTGGGGTGGGGTGGGGTGGGGTGGGGGTGATGATGATGGCGATGATGATGAAGCTGTGTGCGTGTGTGAGTGTGTGTGTGTGTGTGTGTGTGTGTGTGTGTGCGCGCGCGCGCGCGCGCGCGTGTGTGTGTGTGTGTCTGTCTGTCCGTCTGTCTGTCTGTATGTATGTATGTATGTATGTGTCTATGTCTGTATCTGTGTGTCTGTGTGTTCGTTATTCTGTTTAAGGTCTGTCCGCAATAATTATTGTTTTTGACGAAAATTAACACCCTCCTGTAATCATCCTCCTTCCTTTTGCTTTTCGATATAATGATGATGTTGACAACGACAATAATGATGATGATGTGGGTGTGTGGTTGTGTCGTTATTCTGTTTAACATGTGTTCACAATTGTGATGACAGACGACCCCCCCTCCAATTCCCGACTTTCGACCTCTACACAGTATTTAATGTAAACACTCCTCTCCGTGGAAACAAAATGTTAATTCAGAAAAAAATGATAATAATCATGCCAAGTATTGAAGTCTGTTCATTTGTTTATGAAGGGGAATATAGACCCCGTATGAAACATATTTCTGGGGGAACAGAGACCTGGGGAGTATGGACCCACTACTTTCTTGTGTGTTTTTGTTTGTTTTCGTTTGTTTGTTTGTTTTGTTTTGTTATTTGTTTGTTTGGGGTGGGTCGGTTGAGCATCTGGGGGAAACATTGACTGTTCCTATAGAACTTGGCAACACAGACATGCTGATGCAGTCTATGAAAGAATCAAGCCGATTTCATTTGATCCACTGGGCCCTAAACCAAATTGAATTTTCATTGAAAAGCTGCTTTGGAACACGGAAATTCGATAAAGCCTTCTTAATTATATCTGATGAAACATCTACCAATCCCATCGAGATCAGATTCACGAAACATGGTGTGTGTTGTTTTTTGATAATTAATAAGTATGGGTATTCATATAAACCTCTTTACTTCTTAACTGACTGTATGCACCGATTAACTCGTTTTATCAAAAAAACGTTGTCCAATAGCACTGTGAACAAGCGCCGTATAATGTGGTTATTGAAAGTACCAGAAGAC
>NC_134893.1:31634600-31639600 GCF_041734735.1 Babylonia areolata
ATAATATACATATACACACTACTGAAGCTTCTTCTTCCAGAATAGAACTCAACATTGTGACCAACGTGGACATTTTATTTCAACTAACGTTTTCAAGGAAGTGTAAGCTCCGCGTCCTTTCATAACCCTTCGATATGGAATGATGAAAACTATAGGGTTCACAAACAAATGAGTACCACTTGGGAACTTGCATTGTTTTCTTCTTGGGGGACAAGGTGAAATGAAGATGATTTTCGGTAAACAGCGATATATGTATGCAGTCAGTGTAATGAGCAACACTCATAACCACAGGTGTTTTTTCGCAGGTACGCTTCTATCCATTTACATTGAAAGACCACAACTATCATTCATGAACCACTGAATAGCTCCCAATTGAAGCGAGAATTAGATACAAAGTTGCGTGTCTCTGCTATTCTGCTTTCCACTCCGCAGGATCTGCATGTCTTTCTTGCCTCAAGTTATCAGTGTTTACACTCCCGCAAGAAATCTCCGCTCTTCCTCTGACTGTTACCTTTTGAAACTTCCTCGTGTCAATTCAAGAACCTATGGTGAACGTTCTTTCTTCTTTGCTGCTCCTCACATCTGGAACAACCTTTCTCATCATATCCGTGCATCTGATTCTATTTCTGCTTTTCGTTCATTACTAAAAACTTATCTCTTTTAAAACCTATCTATAAGTACTCTCAGCTTCCTTGTTCTCCAACACCACCCATGTCAGCTTTACTTTGGATGTATGTAGAGTGGGAAAGGGAGAGTGTGAGTAGGGGGGGGGGGGTGAGAAAGAGTGGCCATGAATGCTTTATGCTACTTGTAATATTTTCTTCTTTCATGTAAAGCGTCCTGAGCTCTTAGTGAGAAAGGGCGCTATATAAATGTACATTATTATAATGATGATTATTATTATTGTTGTTGTCAAGTTTGGGCTGAAACATCGATTTTTCAAAGGCTTTTTTTCTCATGGTGTGAGTGTGCCTGGAACAGCGCCAGCGTGATGAATGAGAGACCAGTGGTAGACCATATGCACCATGTATAATCTGAATTATGTATCAATTAAAAAACGAAAACATGTCTCCTTTTGAGAAGTGGTCTTTGATAATTCCTTTTTCTTTTTTCTTTTTTTTCTTCTTTTTTTTTGCGAAGTCTGTTCAGAGCGATCGCACCAGTGCTAAGTTCGCCTGGAATTAACACAGATTTTGGGAAATAGATGAGGGAAAGGGGGGAAAATGATGATGATAATGATATACTCCTACTATTACTACTTCTATTACAAATGATAATAATAGTAATATTATTATTATCATTATTAAGAAGAGGAGGATGTATATTTATAGCACTCCATCCATGAAACTGGTCCATAAGACGCATGATATAACGCATAACAAATAACAACAATGTTACATAGTATAAGACGCCAAAATGCACCACTAGCAAACCACACACACACACACACACACACACACACACACAATACATGCTAGCATACATCAGTTCAAACAGACATATTACCCCGTCCCCATTCACGCATACATGCATACATACATTTATTTTATGTATTGAGACATCTTGCTGTAGCACGTATTCTTGAAGCTCTATACATACATACAAACATACATATTTGTATTTGTATTTCTTTTTATCACAACAGATTTCTCTGTGTGAAATTCGGGCTGCTCTCCCCAGGGAGAGCGCGTCGCTACACTACAGCGCCACCCATTTTTTTGTATTTTTTCCTGCATGCAGTTTTATTTGCTTTTCCTATCGATGTGGATTTTTCTACAGAATTTTGCCAGGAACAACCCTTTTGTTGCCGTGGGTTCTTTTACGTGCGCTAAGTGCATGCTGCACACGGGACCTCGGTTTATCGTCTCATCCGAATGACTAGCGTTCAGACCATCACTCAAGGTCTAGTGGAGGGGGAGAAAATATCGGCGGCTGAACCGTGATTCGAACCAGCGCGCTCAGATTCTCTCGCTTCCTAGGCGGACGCGTTACCTATATGCCATCACTCCACTGACATACATACACATTCTTAACGAAACCAACTCAACGCTGGTAAAAATCGCTCATGCAAGCAACTCACCCCTGCCCCTTTGAGACCACAGCAAAGACGAGTTGGAAAGGAATACTACTTGAGACCCGGCACGTCGTATGAACGTGTCATGTCAGTCTGTGCATTGAGCCACACGTTGGGTCCGGGTCCGGGTTGTTTGTTGTGTGTTTGTTTGTTTGTTTGTTTGCCTTTTGTTTGTTTGTTGGGTGGCAGCAATGACAACTGTTGTTGTTGTTGGTGGTGGTGTTGGGTCAGACTGTTGTGTTCACGGACTTAGGGGCAAAACAGGCTTGGATCAGCGCGCGCGTGCATGTGTGTGTGTGTCTGTCTGTGTGTGCGTCCGTGTGTGTTTGTCAGTGTGTGTGACTGTGTGTATCCGTGTGTGTGTTGGGGGATAGAGGTTTGGGGTGTCCGTGTGTGTCTATGTGTGTGTGTGTATGCGACAGTGGTAAAGCGTGTGCGCATGTGTATGCATATATGTGTGTGTGTGCTCGCGCGTGTGTGTGTGTGTGCTTTCGTGTGCGTGTGTTTGTGTGTGTGTGTGCTTGCGTGTGCGTGTGTTTGTGTGTGTGTGTGCGCGCGCTTGCGTACGTGCGCGCGTGTGTGTGTGTGTGTGTGTTTGACATCAGGTCCAGGAGCACAGCGGTAGTACGCTTTCGCTGTGGCTGCTGCTGCGAGCTGCAGTGACATGATGACCGTGTGTTCCCACAGAGAGAACCGACACTCTCACATGATGACGCGGGCGATGCTGTCAAATTGACGGAAGCATTGCGTGCAGTATGCTGCAGGAGGCCGGCCGGGGAAGCCCAGCAGAAGGCACCGCAATCATTTTGTGGCTGAACCCCGTTGTCTGGGCTCTTTCAATGGGAATTTATTAATCAACTCAGCGTTTATAACGTGTCCAGCGGTTCTAGCGAGGATTCCTTTTTCATCATCGCGCCATTATCGCAATGTACTGCTCGGGCACTGACATACAGAGAGTTCTATCAATATTCGTTTCTTTGTTGTTGTTTTTGTTTTGTTGGGGGTTTTTTTTCGCAATTCCTTTGGGTTACACACACACGCACTCACGCATGCACGCAAACACGGCAGAGACAGACAGACAGACCGACCGACAGACAGACAGAGACAGAGAGAAACAGAGACAGAGAGAAACTTAGAGAGAGGGAGAAAGATGACAGAAAAGAGACAAAGAAAGAGGAGACTCCAGACGAACAGAATGCGAGCGAACGAGAGAGAAAGAGAAAGAGAGAGAGGGAGAGGGAGAGACTGGCAGAGACAGAGACAGGTAGCCAGTCAGACAGACCGACAGACATGAAACAGACACACAGACAGAACAACAAATAACCACCCGTGTTCGTCCCACCTCCCCCGATCCCCACCCTCCCAAACCCCTGGCACATGCAGCAAACGATCCCACAGGGAAGAGAAGAGAAAGAGAGAGAGAGATGGGGGGCGGGGGAGGGTGGAGAGATTCAAGATTCAAGATTCAAAGATTCAAAAACTTTATTACTCAAGGATAAAGATTTTAGGCATCGCCCAGTCTTCCAATCTGTCCTTGTGACAACAATAACAATAACAACATTAACGATAACGACAGAAAAAAAAAGAAAAAAAAAAAAAAAAAATGTTAACACTGCTACATCCACTGCTACTAGAACGAAGAATGATCACCACCATCATCATTAACATCGTAAAAAGTAATAAAACGAACGCATTCATACATTCATATCCATACACATGCACATACTCTCTCCACCCAACACACACACACACACACATACACACACACACACACACACACATATAAATATATATATTTATATATACTTATGCACATACAGAGACATGACCGAGGTGAGAAACATATAGCGGACATAAAGAAAATAGAGAAGCACAACTTTACCATTGCACATATACAAAAGTGGTTAATTTGCTGATGCAGATGTTACAGGTAATAACATCCAATTTACAGGCGAACAAGTAAGAACAAAGCACAAAGGTAGAAATAAAATAAATTCACTGCATGTAGGTATAGATACAAACTTCACGGAAAAAAGCATGATTTTTGTATTTTTTAGCTGGTTATTAAAAAAAAAAAAAAAAAAAAAAAAAAGCAAGTTTTGTGGGCCTATTGTTTGTGGAGCAGAAGTTCTCGTATGTTTGATTTGAAGGAACGTAATGAATCGCACGTCTTAATGAACGAAGGAAGAGAGTTCCAAGCAGATGGTCCAAAAAATGCAAAGCTAGATTTGTACAAATCGATGCGCACACGAGGCAGAATATAATTAGCTGAATCATAACGCTCTGATGCCCGTTGAACAAGGTCACTGAGGTATGGTGGTGACATGTTTTTGTGTACTTTGAACATGAGGACCATTTTATTGTAGTCGAATTGCTTGTATAGTGGTAATATTTCCAGTTTTGTTAATTTTTCATCTGTTGATAGGGAGTGGTCTGGTAAAATAAGTTTAGCTGCTCGTCTGTGCAATGAGTTAACTTTTTTTAGCTGGTTGTGACTGGCATTGCTCCAGACTGTAGATGCATAATTGACATGAGAGAGACAGTGTGCCCCGAAGAATAATTTTCTGGTTTGAGTATCGACGTAATATCTAAGTTTATTGAGTAAGAACAAATTGCGGGCTAATTGTTTGCATACATGGTTGATATGAGCTTGCCAGTTCAGTTCTTTATCAATAATTACCCCTAGAACGCGGTGCTCACAAACTTGTTCAATTGAGTTCTTGTTTACCTCGAGCTTTAAAATGAGAGGTTTACGTTGGTGTTTCTGTCTGGATGTCAATGCCATACTTTTTGTTTTGTGTGGGTTAAGTTCCATGTGGTTTTGATAACACCAGTCTGAGATGTTATTTATTCCCTGTTGTAGAGATGATTCTACAAGATCAATGTCGGTGTCACTACAATGAAGGGAACTGTCATCAGCGAACAT
>NC_134893.1:31652100-31662100 GCF_041734735.1 Babylonia areolata
CCTCCTCCTCCTCCTACTCCTCCTCCTTCTTCTGCTTCTCCTCCTCCTCCTCTTCCTTCTCCTCCTTCTCCTCCTCCTCCTTCTTCTTCTTCTTTTCACGTGTATGACCGTTTTTACCCCTCGCCGTGTACACGGTCATTCTCCGTCTTCGGGGAACTGGGAGGGGGGATGGGGGGGGGGAAGGTGTGCATACCGAGTATGTTCTTGTTTCCATGCGTATTTGATCTTCTGCAAGTGTATTCCCACGAGGGGGGGTTCAGGCACTTGCAGGTATGCAAATCCGTTGACCTGAGAGATCGGGGGAGAAATGTTCACTCTTTATCCACCAGGTGCTGTGCCGGTGATTCGAAGCCGGGACCATGAAATGGAAAGTCCACTGCTTGTACCACTTAGCTGTCGTGTACGACATTTAACATCTACCTCCGGTTTTGTTTTGTTTTGTTTTGTTTTGGGGGGGGGGGGGGGGGGGGGGGGGGGGTTGGGGGGGGGGGGGTTGTTTGTTGTTGTTTTTTTTTTTGGGGGGGGGGGGGTTGGGGGGGGTTGCAGGGGTTGGGGTGGAGGGCGTGGTTTGGTGGAGGGGGGTAGGGGGTGGGCGTGAGGAGGGGGAATGAAAAGAAAGGGAGGCTGAGAAGAGAACTGGGCGAGGGATGAAAGCGGTGTGAGGTTGGGAAGGGGGAGGAGGAGGAGGAGGGGAGGGAGGGGAGGTGGGTGGTGGGAGGTGGAGGTGGCAGACCACAGAGAACAATCGGATCTTAACCCCCATCCCACCCCCCACCACCCACCCCTCCCTCACCACCCCCACCCCCCTCTCCCACTTTCTGCTTCCATCCCTATCTTTTCACGTTGTCACTCAGCCTCCTTCCCCTCACCACCCCCACCCCTCTCCGTCCCCTCCGGGGCCCCTGTCCCTCTATGTCGGCTAAGCAAGTTATCAAAGATAATCAACAAAACAGTCCCCACGATATTTGTGTCTGTTGACCTGATTTAGTCCAGATTTGTCATGTCGTAATGATACCCAGATTCCCTGTTGATTTGCTTATCCAGCCCCTGACCCCCCTTTGCGGTCTGTGGCCGATGTGCAATAAACTATCCGAGCCCCCGCCCCCCCCCCCCCTCTCTGTCTCTCTTCCCCTCTCCATCCCTCTCTTTCTCTCTCTCTCTTTCTCCTCTTCTCTCTCTCTCTCTCCCTCTCTTTCTCTCTCTCTCCCCCTCTCTCTCTCCCCCTCTCTTCCCCTCTCCCTCCCTCTCTCTCTCTCTCTCTCCTCTTCTCTCTCTCTCTCTCCCTCTCTTTCTCTCTCTCTCCCCCTCTCTCTCTCCCCCTCTCCCTCTCTTTCTCTCTCTCCCTCTCCTTCCCTCCCTCCCTCTCTCTCTCTCTCTCTCTCTCTCAGATTATCATCTCGGAATTCCTTTTTCTGGAGGAGGGCAGGGTGGTTGTTCTCTCCTATCATCTAATTGCGAAACATCAGACACACTAGCCTCCAGCTCCGTTTTATTATGGTGTGGTTACGGAAAATAAATATTCACAAAGCATACGCCCTTTTGGCTGCGTGTCTTGTTATATCAGGTTTGTAGTTATTAACGAGAAGCAAAGAGTTCTCTTTTTTTTTCATTGTAATTCTCATTATTTCTATTGCTGATTCACCTACGGCGTGTTCTTAAAGGTTGTTCCATCTTTCTGTGACGTTCACACAATGACAAATACGAGCATACACACGCACGCGCGCGTGTGCGTGTGTGCACACACTTGCACATAAATGCGTATACAAACACGCAAACTGACACACAAACACACAGAGATACACGCATACAGTACACTGATATACTCACTCACACACAAACAATCACACTTACGCACACGCACGAGCGAACACACACACACACACACACACACACACACACACACACACCACAAATACACACTCATATACACGCACACACGCACGTGCACGCGCGCACACACAGACACACACAGACACACACACACACACACACACACACACACACACACACACACACACACACACACACATCCTTTTTTTTCAACATCTATTTACTTTTCTTTTCTTGTTTCTTCCTCCACCCTTCTCTGCAGTTTTCTGTCTTCCTTACTTCTTCCTGCTCTTTTCGTTCTTTCTGCTCTTTCTTTTTTTCTTCTTCTTCTTCTTCTTCTTCTTCTTTTCAAAAGACAACGACCTTTTCTTTCCTCTAAATCCTACTTGGACGTAAAAAAAAGAAAAAGAATACGGAACTCTTCCTTTCAGCTCTTTTTTCTTTCTCCTCTTTCCTGTTCTTTTTCCGCAGTCCTGCCTTTTCCCCCCTTTCAATCCTATTCCACGGATAAAAAGAAAAAAAGAAAGAAAGAAAGAAAAGAAGGAAAAGTAAGACAGAAAAAAGAGAATGTAACAATTCGATTCCTTTAACACTTCCTGGAAGGACTTTTTTTTTTTATATTCTCTAAAAGCTGGAACTGCTAAACAAGCCACTGCGTCCTCCAAGGAATGTCGATGTGCGATACTGTCCCTCCCTCCTGTAAAAACACCACTACGTAGAGTGGTTTTCAACGTATGCGGAAGATATCTGATAAATCTCCCCTCACCCCTCACCCACACTCGCTCCTCATCCCCCCCCCCCCCCCCTTTTTTTTTTTTAACCACCAGACTGAGATGACGCTTCCACGTCCTGTGTGTATTATTAATGTAGTAGAATATTATTACAGAGGACTGTTTGGAAGGACCTCTTTTTTGTGTGGACAATACGGGCGTAAAAAATGTCAGATTTTTTTCTTCTTCTTTTAGGAGCGTGGGGTATGGGGGTGGGGTGAGGGGGGGGGTACACTTTTTAGACACCTCAGACACTAAGTCAAACTGTCACTTGCTTTCAACTATACTCATGCCTTTTCTTTTTGAAATTTTATGTGCCACGTGAACACAAAATCCCGGGCATTTCGAAGAGTAGGGAGAGCAATGATCGAAAAGATCTGTGATTTTCTCAAACTGTTCACCGAAGGACCATTATTTTGAATAGGTTAGGGTAGGATACCTTAATTACCTTCGTAGATTGTACTCCGAGAGCGTCTTTAAGGTCGACTGGGGGGGGGGGGACAAACAGCACGGAAAGAACGGCTTTAATTCGCTGATCTGACATAAATGCAATGTGTTGGCAGCAGCTTTTTTCAGTTTGACATCTTTCTCCTTAGCTGGTTGCTGTCAAACCGTACAACAGATCTGTGCACTCGGCTAGCCAACAGGCGAACATGATTCCACATCAGTAGGGGATAGAACAGACTTTTCCGTACATATACCTACCGGCATCCATGTGTGATCGTATACATTAATTCCACGCAGTTCTAAAACTGTGCGCCTCGAACACACACACACACACACACACACACACACACACACACACACACACACACACACACACACACACACACACACACACACACACACACACACACACACACACACACACACACACACACACACACACGTACACACATGCACGCACACATACATACACAAACAAACACACGTTTCTCATTTCACGTTTTAATTATCCTTTCACTCCTGTTGGAGTATGGAGAATTACTACAAAACACACACACACACACACACACACACACACACACACACACACACACACACACACACACACACACACACACACACACACACACACACACGGTCAGATCGATACGAGTAGTCATGAAAGAAAAGGAAATGTTTGTCCATTTCCGGACGATAAATCTTTGCATGCAGCCAGACCCTTGGACCTCCAAACCACACAGAAAATATATCAATGAAAAGAACGTACACACACTGTGTGTGTGTGTGTGTGTGTGTGTGTGTGTGTGTGTGTGTGTGTGTGTGTGTGTGTGTGTGTGTGTGTGTGTGTGTGTGTGTGTGTGTGTGTGTGTGTGTGTGTGTGTGTGTGTGCGTGCGTGCGTGCGTGTCTGTGTGTGTGTGTGTGTGTGTGTGTGTGTGTGTGTGCGTGTGTGTGTGTGTGTGTGTGTGTGTGTGCGTGTGTGTGTGTGTGTGCGTGTGTGTGTGTGCGCGTGTGTGTGTGTGTGTGTGTGTGTGTGTGTGTGTGTGTGTGTGTGTGTGTGCGTGCGTGCGCGCGTGCGTGTGTGTGTGTGTGTGTGTGTGTGTGTGTGTGCGTGCGTCCGTAACTCTCCAAAAGTGAGTGCCATTTATGGTTCTTACAAACTTTCCCGCATTTCTTTCGTTACAAAGTCTACACAAGGTGGAAATCAAATGTAAAATGCTTGGAAAATAAACTACATGAATTATAGCGAAACAAAATTTTATAGTTGTGTTTGAAGCGTTGGTTTTTTTTTTTTAATTCCATTTGAGAGCCAAAATTGCGATCAAATGCGTGACATGAGACAGACAGTACTAGCGTTACGTGTGTGTTTACTTCAAGAAGACTTGAATAAAACAAGTAAAATTTGTTTGACAGTGACCATTATATACCTACTTTTTATGTCACAGTACCCAGTGGGTGTCCTCCGGCAGACAACGGGCAAAGCCAACTGGAAAAGGAGGTAGGTGTGACAGGTCGCAAAGGTCAGTCACACATTCATACACCATGCATGCCAACCCCCCACCTCCCCCCCCCCCCCCCCCCCCACACCCCAACCCCCATCTCCCCACTCCCAACCCCTCCACCAGTTCCCATCCTCCCGAGCTGGTCAATCCAATGGAACTTCATCCACCCCACGGAATCCACCTCCACTACCTCCATCACATCGCCCCCTTCCAGCCTTCTCCCACCCCACCCTCCACACCCCCACACACACCATCCGTCTGCCCCGCCCTTCCCTAGAGCACTGACGTCACAGCACACAATCTACGTAAAAGAGGTTCAAACGGTCATCGTTGACGTCACTCACCCTGCGGCGGTGAAGGATTAAGAAGCCTGGTAGAGCTTTTGAATTTCGATTCTGATGTTGATTTTGGTTTTATTTGTTGTTGATATGATTATATGAATTTGAATGAAAGGGTGTATGTGGGTTTGTCTGTTGTAGAAACAAAGGCACAGTCAAGTCGCTGCTTGCTTTTCTTTAAAAGTGATGCTTTTTGAAGTTTTCACTCGTGGTGTAAAGACCAAATGAAGGTATTTGTGACTGCTCACCCCCCACCGCACCCCCCAGTTACACGCCACGTACCCCACACAACCTCTACCCCTCCATCACCACGCCCCCAAAGCACTGACGTAACAGCACAGCACACAACCTACGTAAAAGGTTTAAGCGGTCATTATTGACGTCAGTCACTCTCCTTGTGGCAAGGGATTAAAGGTGTGGTAGCTTTTGGATTTCCAATTCGATATCTTATTTTCACACACACACACACACACACACATACACACACACGTTTTCTTTTCTTTGGGGGGCGGTGGGTGTGTGTGTGTGTGTGTGTGTGTGCAGAGGGTATCTATATTATCGTAGTTTGCGCTCAGGCAGACACACAGGCAGGATCAAAATAGAGCGAATGAAAATGAAATACGTGGGTGCGACCCCACGGAAGCGGAGACACGGATGCTGAATTGTGACTACGAACACTCGCACTGGAAGCCAGAAAGCGTTTGTTTGTGAGTTTGCTTCTTCCCCAAATACTGGCACCATCAAGTTGTTGCTTGCTTTTCTTTAAAAGTGGTGCTTATTAAAAATTCACTCGTGGTGTAAAGATAAAATAAAGATATTTGTGTGAACGTCTTTTAAAGTGTGTGTGTGTGTGTGTGTGTGTTAAAATACAATATCGTGTGTGTGTGTGTGTGTGTGTGTGTGCGTGCACGCGCGCGCACGTGTCTGTGCGTGCGTGCAAGCCTATCTGCCTGAGGGAAAGAAAAAAAGACAGGCAGACAGACAGACAGAGACAGAAGAAATTCTAGAGAACGAGATCTGTTTAAACATCGAAGTTGTTCTTTTTCCTTTCTTTTTTAAGCCATGCATAATTCTGCAACCTTGAACGTCACAAGGGAATATTGACGTTTCCTCGGCATCGGCACAAACCCCCAGTAAATTATGGCTCCTCGCTCTCGGTATAGGCTAATGGGGACTTAACCTATATATATGCAATCGTGTGTACCATGGTAGCGCAGGCAAGCAGGCCTGTCACATCAGTTTATATTATCTAGATGGAGGTCAAACCTTTTCGTTATCTTCGAATGAGTCGGTATTATTAATTTAGGAACAGTCGGCTTTGCAAGGTGAACTGCGGTAATCGTTATGATCTGTCCTTAAGAGAAACAAAACATAAAAGAAAAAGAAAAAAAGCCTAGTCTTGTCTTGTCTTCTCGTGTTGGTTCTTATGTTTTGTCTTGTCTTGTCTTGTCTTGTCTTGTCTTATGTTGTGCCGTGTCTTGTGTCTTGTATCGTGTTGCATCGCATCGTATCTTGTTTTGTCTTGTCTTGACATGTCGTGTCGTGTCGTGTCGTGTCTTGTCGTGACTTGACTTGTCGTGTCGTGTGTCCTGTCCTGTCTTGTCTTGTCTTGTCTTGCTTGACTTGTGTCGCGTCGTGTCTTGTCTTTTGTGATGTCGAGTCGTGCCGTGTCGCTTTGCCTTGCCTTGCCTTGCCTGTCTTATTAACTTGCTGAGACATCTTTTCCTTCATCTCACCTTACCTTTTTCCTTTCCCTATCTTTTCTTACTACTGTGCGAGAGAGAGACATAAACAAAAGAGACAGACAGTACAGAGAGAGAGAGAGAGAGAATGAGAGACAGACAGACAGAGACAGAGAACACGGGTGCAGGGGTCGGGGTTAAGGGAAGTAGAGGGAGGGAGGGAGGGAGGGAGGTTTACAGTGTGAACGTGTTTGTCTGGAATAACTTGGAGGGTGGGCGGTGCGTGGAGGGCATTTCGAACCTTGACATTCAAAGGCGGTAAATTGTCGACATGTTTAAAAGAGCCAGAGCATCCCCCTTCTGGTGTGACCCAGATCGATCGATACTCCAGATCACACGGCGGAGAGAGAAAAACAGACACACAGGCAGAAGAAATGCAGTGACAGAGGTAGACATACACAGATAGTTCCACTCATGTCGCTGAGAATCTATAGATAGATAGATAGACAGAAAGGCAGTGACAGAGATACATACATAGATAGTCCCACTCATGTCGCTGAGAGTCCATAGATAGATAGAGAGATAGACTACTCATGTCGCTGAGAGTCCATAGATAGATAGATAGGCAGAAAGCCAGTGACAGAGAGACATAGAGATAGCTCAGCTCATTTTGCTGATAGCCCATGGATAGATAGAGAGAGGGAGAGAGAAAGAGAGAGACCACTCATGTCGCTGATAGTCCATAGATAGATAGATAGATAGATAAGCAGACCGGCAAATAGACAGGCAGGCAGATAGATAGATAGATAGAATGTTTGCAAATGAAAGTTGAGAGCTGAAGACAAGAAGACAGAGGACAAGAACACGGGTCGTTGATAAAAGCCCAGCAAAATAAGAGGGAGAGAGTGTGTAGAGAAGTGGATTGTGTTCATGTCCCGTGGCACATACTGTTGTGATGGTAGACATTTTGATAAAGTATTGATTATCACATTTGAATGTTATCGTTCTTCTTCTTCTTCTTCTGCGTTCGTGGGCTGCAACTCCCACGTTCACTTGTATGTACACGAGAGGGCTTTTACGTGAATGACCGCTTTTACCCCGCCATGTAGGCAGCCATACTCCGCTTTCGGGGGTGTGCATGCTGGGTATGTTCTTGTTTCCATAACCCACCGAACGCTGACATGGATTACAGGATCTTTAACGTGTGTATTTGATCTTCTGCTCGCGTGTACACACGAAAGGGGTTCAGGCACTAGCAGGTCTGCACGTATGTTGACCTGGGAAATCGTAAAAATATCCACCCTTTACCTACCAGGCGCCGTCACCGTGATTCGAACCCGGGTTCCTCAGATTGAAAGTCCAACGCTTTAATCACTCGGCTATTGAACCCGTCGAATGTCATCGTTCAAAACAGGTAGGAGAGCAGGGAGTGAACGGTGAGTTGGGGGTAACTGGTTAGATGAAGGGTGGAATCATAGATCAATATTTGAAATGAATATTCAAGTACAGTTAAAGAAAATTAAAGAAAATTACTTAATCCGCAAAAGATAAATCGAATATTTAAATACAATCAAACCCAGAAATATCAGATGTAACTGTAATGCTCTCGAAGGAGTTTGTAGATGTTTTCATGAATCCATTTTAAGCTTCTCTCAGTTTTCACCTGCTGATGTGGAAGTCTTGGTGTAAAGAATATGCTGAATAAGATTTTGAATGTGTGGAGCAATGTTGTTGGTGGGTAACAGCAACTTAGGTGAGATGTACAATGTCTGGGTGCAACAGAATGACACGCGCATTTCAAGCGATAGTAGCTATAGTCTGTTCTGTCAAAGTGGTATCTTCAGGTGAACACTAGCGTGTTTCAAAATTCAAAACACTTAGAGCCAGGTGCAGTTTCATTTTAAAAACACAAAATCAGTAGTAGTCTTATATGAAACAGAACACTGTTAATTTTCATTAAGTTTCAGGAGTAGCATATTCGTACTCTCTCATACGTACACACACACACACACACACACACACACACACACACACACACACACACACACACACACACACACACACACACACACACAAGAGAGAGAGAGAGAGAGAGAGCGCATATCATGCAAATGCGCGGAATCAGCCAAGTCCTCCGTTGTTTGAACGTGAGAGACATGATCGCTATCACACTGACGGATCTCCCTGCACACACCGCATTGTCCTGAAGACCCAGTGTGATTCTGTGACAAATGTCCAGATCGATATTTGCCGGCTGAACAGGAGGATCATAAACGGAACACAACTTTTGTTTGGCTTTTCCTGAACACTGGAAAGGATGTGACTAGAGGAGAGAAAGTAGGGGGTACTTCAAGATGGTTTATTCATGTGTTGTGTGTGAGTGTGTGTGCGTGTGTGTGTGTGTGTGTGTGTCTGTGTCTGTGTCTGTGTGTCTGTCTGTCTGTGTTTGTGTGTGTGTGTGTGTGTGTGTGTGTGCCGCGTGTGTGCCTAGGCCCTTGATGAAGGGTGTGTGAACATCATGTTACAGAAACATGGAGTAATAATAATAATAATGGTATTTATGTAGCACTGAATCTTGTGCATAGACAAATCAAAGCGCTTTCGCACCAGTCATTCACACGCATGCATAACTCTAAAACTGGAGAAACTGAAGACAAGAAAGAGGCAGGGAAGGGAGGCTATTTTGGGAAGAGGTGGGTTTTAGACTTGAAAGAGCCGAGTGTGGAGACTTGACGAAGCGAAAGAGAAAGTTCATTCCAGTTGTAAAGTCCAGAGACAGAGAAAGAACGGCGGCCAACAGTCGAGAGTTTGAATCTGGGAATGCGTAAACAGAGTGGATCCGAAACTGATCGTAGAGTTGAAGTGGATCAGTGGCGTGGTGGAAACGCGAACGCGT
This sequence comes from Babylonia areolata, assembly GCF_041734735.1. NCBI lineage: Eukaryota > Metazoa > Mollusca > Gastropoda > Neogastropoda > Buccinidae > Babylonia > Babylonia areolata. The sequence continues at coordinate 31,661,564 of NC_134893.1, forward strand.
AGGAAGCAGGAGTGTCTGAGCTGCACAGGTTTGAGGTCCCGTGTGCAGCATGCATGCACCTAGCGCACGTAAAAAAATAAAAAATAAAAAAAAGAAAGAAAAAGAAAAAGCAACAACAACAAAACCACAGCAACAAAACTGAGGGTTGTCCCTGACAAAATTATGTAGGGAAATCAACTTCGATAGATATACAAATAAAATTGCAGGCAGAAAAAAATACAAAGAAATTGGGTGGCGCTCTCATTGTAGTAGCGACGCGCTCTCTCTGGGAAAAACGACCTGAATTTTACACACAGAAATCTGTTGTGACAAAAAGAGTAATACAATACAATACAACACAATACAATATATACTTCTTTTTTTTTTCTTTTTTTTCATGGTGACCTCAGTTTCGATACCCCTCCACTTCCGTGCTTGGGGTGAGTCCTGTCAATGTCGTCAGTGTCGGCAGATTCATGGGGGGCTGTTGTTTGAGGGACGTGGTGGCGGTCTCCACTCCGGGAGGGACGCTCACTCAGTCTGGCTCCGCGACTAAGC
>NC_134893.1:31667100-31682100 GCF_041734735.1 Babylonia areolata
AGATGTGAAAACTGTTCACTCACAGCCTGTCTAATTGCCCAGGACTTTCCTGAATCAATTTTGGCTGAAGAGGATGGTGAGAGACCACCGAAATATACTTCAAACTTTCGATTCTGGGTACAAGAAACTTTCTATTACATCGTTACAAATACGCATACATGAATGTCACAGGGGAGAGGAGGCTGGGGATGACGGGTTTACACTGGAAACCAGCCGCCCTGGAAACTAGAAATATTCTTCATATTTTTCGAGTGAGACCATAAACCGAAGTCCAGTGTGCAGAAAATACAAAGCACCCGCAGAAGAAGAAAAAAAAAACCAACAGCAACAACCCATAGCAACAAAAGTGTTATCCATGGCAATCCTAGTTTCTTCTTCTTCTTCTGCGTTCGTGGGCTGCAACTCCCACGTTCACTCGTATGCACACGAGTGGGCTTTTACGTGTATGACCGTTTTTACCCCGCCATGTAGGCAGCCATACTCCGTTTTCGGGGGTGTGCATGCTGGGTATGTTCTCGTTTCCATAACCCACCGAACGCTGACATGGATTACAGGATCTTTAACGTGCGTATTTGATCTTCTGCTTGCATATACACACGAAGGGGGTTCAGGCACTAGCAGGTCTGCACATATGTTGACCTGGGAGAACGTAAAAATCTCCACCCTTTACCCACCAGGCGCCATCACCGTGATTCGAACCCGGGACCCTCAGATTGACAGTCCAACGTTTTAACCACTCGGCTATTGCGCCCATCAATCCTAGTTTCAATTTCAGTTTAAGGAGGTGTCAGAGCGTACGGACAGATCCATATACGCTAAACCACATCTGCTAGATAAAATAAGAGCAAAACGTTGTTAACAAAATCCACTTTGATAGTAAAGCAAAAATCAACAACAAAATAACATGAAGACAGAAAAAAAGAAAGAAATCAAAAAGAACTGACGCAACAAAAGAGCTGTCCCTGGCTAAGATATGAAACAAATTCCACTTTGATGGTAAGACAAATTCACTTGCAGTCAGAAAAAAAACATGTACTACTGGTAGGTAATAGGCAGGTAGGGGACAGTACGGGTCTGAGTGTAGACTGACAGACAGACAGCACTGAGGTTTAGCAGCTGCTTCTCAAGGTGGCTTTGCAACGGGGTTACATTTCCCTCCCACCCCACCCCACTCCCTACCCCTACCCCTAGTAACACTTTCTCTTGGGGATTCTTCACAGTGTGGGACTCATTATGGGTGTTCTGCCTTTCCTCTCTCTCTCTCTCTATTATATATATATATATATATATATATATATATATATGCGTGTGTGTGTGTGTGTACGCGTGTGTGTGTGTGTGTGTGTGTGTGTGTGTGTGTGTGACAACCGAAGCATTACGTGAATACCAACTGACTCTCCTTCTCAATTTGACAACTTGACAACTTTATCTTATTAGCGGTAATTACACTCCTTTGGCATAACCTCTCAAAAGAACTCATTGTCAGTAAGCTGTCATTTCTCTCTTTTGAAATATCTATCTATAAGAGGAATCGGCAGGGCTAGGTACAGTACCGTATTGTGCAGTACAGTAAAGTACTGAACAGTACAGTACAGTACAGTACAGTACAGTGACAGTCCTTGGTGAGGTTCCCTCAGCCAGACAGCGGTGATGTTACCACGCCTCGTGCCTCTGTCTGTGTGGCCCCGTGCTTCTTCCTACAGTGACACGTGTCTCTGGGGGGTTGTTCATAGTGTGGGGCAGCTAATGGTTTTCACTCTGTGTGTGTGTGTGTGTGTGTGTGTGTGTGTGTGTGTAAGACTTTGTGTTTAGTGTGTGCTTGTGTCTGTCTGTCTCTGTCTCCGTCTCTTTCTCCATTTGTGTCCTGCTCCTCCCTGTCCCCTTATGTTGTAACCAAGGTTTGGAAGCTCGCTCTGTATGTGTTTATACCAAACGTTCATGAGGCACAATGTTATCTGTGATCCGTGTGCTGATTTCTGAATCTACTTTGACCGTAAACTTTTCGTGTGTGAGGTGGGGTTTTTTTCTTGTATTGTTACACCCCATCCAAATGGGTCAAGGCCTTCTACCAAATATATTCCAACAGTCTCTCTCTGTCTCTGTCTGTCTGTCTCTGTTTCTCTTTCCCTCTGTCTTTCTTTCTTCTCTCTGTATGTCTCTCCCACCCCCACCTCCCTTCTCCTTTGCATTTTTTTGTGACAGAATGGTTTTTTTATCTGCATCTGTTTTCAAGTATCTTTTTTTTTTCTCAGTGCGGTTCTCTGTCCAATCAATAAGGGCCGGGGTAGCGGGGGGACTGCAATCACTTTATGAGTATATAGATCCGTGTAAGGACGAATATATTGAACTCTTCAGCTTTGTCAGTGCTCGTTTTGTCTGACACAGAACAGCTGAACTGACCACTCTTGATGTACAGATCTCTGATCTCTATTTCATTCCCTTTGGATTCCCAGCCTTGATGCAACGGAAAGATCATCAGTTCAGGGTTTGCTGTTTTGCTTCAAACACTGGCACACATACGCGCACAGGTACGCACTCACACACACACACACACACACACACACACACACACACACACACAGAGTCAAAACCATTAGCAGCCCCACACTATGAACAACCCCCAGAGACACGTGTCACTGTAGGAAGAAGCACGGGGCCACACAGACAGAGGCGTGGTAACATCACCGCTGTCTGGCTGAGGGGACCTCACCAAGGACTGTCACTGTGCTGTACTGGACTGTAATGTATTGTTCTGTTGTGTACTGTACTGTGCTGTACCGTACTGGACTGGACTGGACTGTACCGAACTGTACTGTACATTCCATACCCTTATTACACACCTATTGATTTACTGCCCTGTACTGTACTGTACTGTTATGTTCAGTTCTACAAAATACCTCGCCCTGCATACCCTATTACACAACTGTCATTTTACTGTACTGTACCGTGCTGTACTGTACTGTACCTAACGCTGCCTACCCCTGTTACACGTACCTTACATGTTAGTGCCTGAGCCTAGACTTAGGCAGAGAGAAGCACGAGTCACTGCTGTGTGGCTGATGGGACTACAAAAAGGACTGTCAATACACAGTCATTCCTTAAACATTCTTCCTTTCACTGTCAACTTGGCTCTGCTCCTCCCTCATCCCTCTTTCTTTCTATCGCTTGCAAGCTGCGAAGGCTGATGATAACACAATGCCAGCAGGCGTTAACTGGAATAATACGTATGTATGGATAGATAGACAGATATTAGTACCACATGGATGAACCATTAACGAACCACACCCCAGTACCGAGATAACTTTCTGTTCACTGCCTTCTGACAACGTAAGAACGCCGAGTAAAACTCCTTTCAAAATACTGTCCTGACACCTTAGACGTCAAAGAAGAAAAAAGAAAATCTCTTAAGAATGCATGGCGCATTATTCTGCCGGGGAGAAAAGAGGAGGGAAGAGAGTAGGAGAACCAAAAGCCGATTATGTACGATCGATCAGAGGACACGGGGACCACTGGCTCGGGAAGTGAATTAACTGTCTAGTCGCTGTCATTGAACCGTATAGCCGCTGGATCTGGAAATGTGCCCGTCCATGACTATCTTTACCTAAAGTGATGGGTGAGAGGTGTAGAGATAACGAAGAAGCATTAGTGTTTTACCAGATTATCTTCACCCAAAGTGATGGGTGAGAGGTGTAGAGATAACGAAGAAGCATTAGTGTTTTACCAGACTATCTTCACCCAAAGTGATGGGTGAGAGGTGTAGAGATAACGAAGAAGCATTAGTGTTTTACCAGACTATCTTCACCCAAAGTGATGGGTGAGAGGTGTAGTGATAACAAAGAAGCATTAGTGTTTTACCAGACTATCTTCACCCAAAGTGATGGGTGAGAGGTGTAGAGATAACGAAGAAGCATTTAGTGTTTTACCAGACTATCTTCACCCAAAGTGATGGGTGAGAGGTGTAGAGATAACGAAGAAGCATTAGTGTTTTACCAGACTATCTTCACCCAAAGTGATGGGTGAGAGGTGTAGAGATAACGAAGAAGCATTTAGTGTTTTACCAGACTATCTTCACCCAAAGTGATGGGTGAGAGGTGTACAGATAACAAAGAAGCATTAGTGTTTTACCAGATTATCTTCACCCAAAGTGATGGGTGAGAGGTGTAGAGATAACGAAGAAGCATTTAGTGTTTTACCAGACTATCTTCACCCAAAGTGATGGGTGAGAGGTGTAGAGATAACGAAGAAGCATTTAGTGTTTTACCAGACTATCTTTACCCAAAGTGATTGGTGAGATGTATAGTGATAACGAAGAAGCATTAGTGTTTTTCCAGACATCTTAACCTATTCAACCCTGTAGAGTTCACATCCGCGGCAGATTTCCATGCCATATTGATGGTGTCGAAAAATCAGCAGCTAATTCTGTTTTTCCTCCAAATTACGTGTGGACACATCCGGAAAGTTTGTTCCCTTTCTTTGCAGTTTATGTATCTGTCGGAACGTGAACACCTTTTCAATGAAACGAATGTCAGCGCCAAGGCAATGCCCAGGCATCGGGCTGAATGAGTTAACTTCTGGGAACAACATCAGAAGAGGAAATGACTGTGCATCCATAGCAATGAATAGACAACAGGGTGAAATAGATCCATGAACTGCACACATTATTCTCCTTTCCCCGTGAGCAGTGGCTGTGTTGGTGGGTTGGGGGGTTTTGTTTTTGTTTTGTTTTTGCTGTTGTTGTTTTGTTTTTTGTTGCTGTTTTTCGTGGGTTTTTTGGTGTGTGTGTTGTTGTTGTTTTTTGTTGTTGTTTTTTTGTTGTTGTTGTTTTGGTGTGTGTGTTTTTTTTTGGGGGGGTTGTTGTTTTGCTTTTTCTGTTATCTCAGAAATTAACCACAACCACTGCCGCCACTACTACCCCACTGTGGAAAATGTAGATGGAGAGGATATAGGTGCATTCGTTTATCTATTCTAAAAAAAAAAAAACTGCTGAAAGACAGACATTTCCTCTTTAATGTTACTGTTTTCTGCTCCTGTCTTTTTCTTCTTTTCTTCCTGTTGCATCCTCCTGTTTGATTTTTGTTTCTTAAAAGTTCCCTCTCCATTTTTTTCAATGCCTTCTCCAACATCTCTCTCTCTTCTTCTTCTTCTTCTCTCTTAGGGCGTAATGAATAGACACTTTTTTGTGTAGCCAAGTGCTCAGCTGGCTACTAACCTTAGTTCAGCTCACAGCACATGCCGTAAAGCGGACGACAGTTTCACTGCAGTGACGGTGTCCAACCACTGACATGAGGAGGTAAATCCTGTGGCATAAGGCTATTAATATTCGAGTTTGGACTGAAAGCTGTTGTGCGTCAGCTGGTCACTTTTCCGAGGTGCCGCTCTCAAGCACACATCAAGCATGTCACACACACAGTCAGCTGCCTCATATTCTATTGTAAGTACTCCATTTAAAATGTGTTGATGATTTGTAAATAATTTTTGTCCGGCACATTGCTTGTGTACATATTATGAGCCTGTTGATAGTGTTGTAGACTGGTAAACTTGGTTAGAATAAGTGCAGCTGTTCAGTCACTGGTTTATTATTATTTGACGTAGTTATGATCTTGTGGCTATGATGGACTCCCAGACAAACTATTTGGTGATTTGAACGTCACAAGTTATTGACGTAGATTCTTGACGCAGAAATCTTTCATGCTCCTCACACTGATAAAGAGTAGGCTAAAGTTACCTATCTACGTTTGTTTAGCAGAGGAAATTAAAAAGTAGAGCACCTGCCTTCAACTGAATGCACTTAATGGTCAAGCAATGATAACCCTTCCAGTCGTTGTATTGAGCACTGACTATTTGGTCTCTCAGTTTGCCAGTATGTTATCAAAGCCACATATACTATTATCTTGTTTATTATTCATGTATCATTTCACATGCTGATATCAATTGTACTGCTACAGTACTGACAGCTTCTCAGTTACAGTGTGCTCAGTACTCTAACATATGTATAGTATTATGTTGTGGTGATTATAAGATGGTGGTGGTGGTGTGTCCATCGAGATCGATGATGACCATCGTTGTCATCCAGCTGGGGGATGGGGGGAGGGTGGTGGTGGGGGGGGAGGATGCTCATGAATCTATCTGTGAATGCGCAGATGACTGAATAGTCCAATCTGCGCACGAAATGTTCGTTGACAGTTGGGGCAGACAAAGACAGGCATATCATTGTCAGGGGGCTTGTTTGCCCGTGACTTTCTGGCCTGCCTCTTCTGAACAGCTGCAGCAGTCCTGTTGGCCTCGCACAACTTGGCGCCTTTGTGCACAGCAGCGCGCCATTTGTCACGGTCCACTGCAGATTCCTCCCAGGAGTCAGGGTTGATATCAAACGCTTTAAGAGAGACTTTCAGAGTATCTCTGAAGCGCTTCTTCTGACCTCCGTGTGATCTCTTCCCTTGTTGCAGCTCGCCATAGAAGAGCCTTTTGGGCAGCCGATGGTCTGGCATGCGCGTCACGTGTCCAGCCCAGCGAAGCTGGGACTGCATCAGGACGGTGAAGATGCTGGGAAGGGTGGCTTTTGCGAGCACCTCTGTGTCTGGGGTCCTGTCTTGCCACTTGATGTTCAGTAGCTTCCTGAGGCATGTTGTGTGGAAGTGGTTCAGCTTCTTGGCATGTCGTTGGTACACTGTCCAAGTTTCGCAGGCGTACAGTAGTGTGGGGAGAACTACTGCTCTGTAGACCTTTAGCTTGGTCTCAAGACTAATGCCTCTTCTGTTCCAGACATTTGCACTGAGTCTGCCAAAAGTTGCGCTTGCTCTTGCAATCCTGACGTTCACTTCATCGTCGATGGTCGCATTTCGTGATAGTGTGCTGCCAAGGTATGTGAACCGTTCCACTGCACTGAGTCTCTGACCGTTGACTGTGATGTTGGGCTCAACGTAGGGTTTCCCTGGGGCTGGCTGATGGAGAACTTCAGTTTTCCTCGTGCTGATGGTAAGGCCAAAGTTCCTGCTGGCAGTGGCAAACTTGTCGACGCTGAGTTGCATGTCAGCTTCAGATCCAGCGTTGAGGGCACAATCATCAGCAAACAAAAAGTCTCTGATGATGTCTGTCATGACCTTCGTTTTTGCTTGAAGCCTTCTGAGGTTAAACAACTTGCCATCTGTTCGGTACTTTAGGCCGATTCCAACATCGCCATCTCTGAAGGCATCAGTAAGCATTGCAGAGAACATGAGGCTGAACAGCGTTGGAGCCAGGACGCAGCCTTGCTTGACACCATTTGTGACAGCAAAAGGAGCAGATGTTTCGCCATTTTCCTGGACTCGAGCCTGCATGCCTTCATGGAATTGGCTGACCAAGGAAATAAATTTCCGAGGGCATCCGTACTTGGCCATGATCTTCCACAGTCCCTCTCTACTCACGGTGTCGAAGGCCTTAGTGAGGTCGACATAGGTGGAGAACAGATCAACATTTTGCTCCTGACATTTCTCTTGCAGCTGCCTTGCAGCAAACACCATGTCGGTGGTTCCGCGCTCTTTCCGGAATCCACACTGGCTCTCAGGCAAATGACCTTGGTCAAGGTGTGCTGTGAGGCGGTTTAGTAGGATCCTGGCAAGTATCTTGCCTGCGATGGAGAGCAAGGAAATGCCCCGATGGTTATCACAGGCTTGCCGGTTCCCCTTTCGCTTGTACAAGTGAATGATAGATGCATCTTTGAAATCCTGGGGGATCATCTCTTCTTTCCACATGAGATAGTGTTGGATGAATATCAGTTATTGGTTAAAACCATCTGATATGTATGAGTCTGTTAATTGTATTAGCTGTCATGCTCTCTCCTATACAGCTTACTCCAGTATAGTGCAACATGATAACTGATTCATTTGAGTCACTTTGACACAGTATGAGCTTTACTTAAATCTATACTTTCAGTGTACTTCCACTAAATCAGCATAGCTTTGACCACTGTAACTGTGCTATTTAAATGTATTAGATGTGTCATTTGCTATGAGTGTTTGGTCTTCACACATATGCATTATCTTATCTGTTGTTGCTTATGCCAAACTGAGTGGTAGTATTTCCATGTAATACGTACACATGTGCTTTCTATCCACTTGCATTCCTGACGTGTTTTTGTTTATGTCCATTCAGGCATTGTCTTCTCTTCTTCTCTTCTTTACTTAACTATTGTAAATAAAACAATAGAAAACCCCTTTTGTGACTGGCCTGCTATATGTTCCTGGGTCAGTGTGTGTATCTTTTCTGTCCTTAAATTCAGTAAATCATCAGTAAATCTTTTGTACCGTCCCCGTTTATAAACCACTCAGTTCTCAACAACACGGATACATTTGTTCAGCAATAGTTTTGCTAGTGCCTAGGAAATGCCATTGACCACCTACTACCAGCTTTTGGGGTGCATTTGCGGAATCACATGCATGTTTGACATATCACACATAAAATTTTCTTTAGGTTCGTATATTTGTTTCTAATAATCTCATTAAAAAAATACGCGTGTGTGTGTGTGTGTGTGTGTGTGTGTGTGTGTGTGTGTGTGTGTGTGTGTGTGTGTGTGTGTGTGTGTGTGTGTGTGTGCGTGCGTGCATGCGTATGTGTGTGTGTACGTGTGTGTGTTTCTTATTTGATATTATGATGAAATTCAATGAGTGAACTCCAGAGGAAATTTCTTGGTCGTTTGTTTGTTTGCTTGTTTGTTTAATGCACGTGGTTGTGGCTTGACATTGCCAATTTCTGATGGCTTTGATGGTGGAATTTGTTGTTGTTTTATCTGCTTTGATTTTACCCTGTGCTACTGGCTGGGCCACAAACAATAAGATGATCAGAATCTGGGAGAAACGGGTGAACACCTTGCGCAACAGACGTCATGCCAATGTGTGCCACATCTCTTGGGAAACCGTGACATTTTTTTTCCCCCTCTGTTCTAAACTTAAGCTCGTTACGTGCCTATTTTTGTGCCTATCGTTCGCTTTCTTCAAAACCTGTGTGTGTGTGTGTGTGTGTGTGTGTGTGTGTGTGTGTGTGTGTGTGTGTGTGTGTGTGTGTGTCCCAAACTTTTTATCTTAAACTTACTATTTTCTCTTATTTACCTCTCTAACTTGATCTCTCTCTCTTTCCTCCGACCTTACCCCCCCCCCCCTCTCTCTCTCTCTCTCTCTCTCTCTCTCTCTTTGTGAGCACCCACTGTGTTCAAATGGTCAGGAAGACGAGATACATTTTTTGTTTGATTCTAGAGTGCGTGACATTTTACGTTGGATCTGGACCTTCTTTGTAAAACTCAGTGCAAACATTAATACCTTAAACGATAAAATGTCATCAGAACATGTGTTATTATATCACTGGCTAAGTTTATTGCAGAAGCATTCAACAAAAGGAAGAAAAAGTCAAGCCAGTGTTTCTCTGTCCTCTCCTCTAATCACGCCAATGTTTCTCTGTTCTCTCCTCTAATCACGCCAATGTTTCTCTGTTTTTACCTGTCATCACGCCAATGTTTCTCTGTTCTCTCATCACGCCTATGTTTCTCTGTTCTCTCATCACGCCAGTGTTTCTCTGTTCTCTCATCACGCCTATGTTTCGCTGTTTACTCCTCTAATCACGCCAATGTTTCTCCGTTCTCTCATCACGCCAATGTTTCTCTGTTTACTCCTCTAATCACGCCAATGTTTCTCTGTTCTCTCATCACGCCAATGTTTCTCTGTTTACTCCTCTAATCACGCCAATGTTTCTCTGTTCTCTCATCACGCCAATGTTTCTCTGTTTTTACCTGTCATCACGCCAATGTTTCTCTGTTCTCTCATCACGCCAATGTTTCTCTGTTCTCTCATCACGCCAATGTTTCTCTGTTTACTCCTCTCATCACGCCAATGTTTCTCTGTTTACTCCTCTCATCACGCCAATATTTCTCTGTTTACTCCTCTCATCACGCCAATGTTTCTCTGTTCTCTCATCACACCTATGTTTCTCTGTTCTCTCATCACGCCAATGTTTTTCTGTTTACTCCTCTAATCACGCCAATGTTTCTCTGTTCTCTCATCACGCCAATGTTTCTCTGTTTACTCCTCTCATCACGCCAATGTTTCTCTGTTTACTCCTCTCATCACGCCAATGTTTCTCTGTTTTCTCCTCTCATCACGCCAATGTTTCTCTGTTTACTCCTCTCATCACGCCAATGTTTCTCTGTCCACTCCTCTCATCACGCCAATGTTTCTCTGTTTTCTCCTCTCATAACGCCAATGTTTCTCTGTTTACTCCTCTCATCACGTCAATGTTTCTCTGTCCTCTCATCACGCCAATGTTTCTCTGTTTTCTCCTCTCATCACGCCAATGTTTCTCTGTTTTCTCCTCTCATCACGCCAATGTTTCTCTGTTTACTCCTCTCATCATGTCAGTGTTTCTTTGCTCTCTCCTCTCATCCAGCACTTTTGGTGAAAAAAATAGATAAATAAATAAATAAGGGAAAGGACGTGTACTCTTCAGGATCAGCCACTCGACTCCGTGATAGCAAGGAGACACGGAATTCACTCCACCTCCCACCCCCTTCGCCCCCTTCCCCGGAACTTCCTCCCTCCCCTCCCCCCTCACCCTCCACCCCCTCCCTCCCAGTGGTCTCTGTGTCCTCTGTCTGATCGATCGTACCTCGTCTGCTTCCGCGTCTCTGCCTCTCTTCCTTCTTCCCCTTCACTTACAGGGACAAGGCGCGCAGCATAAGTAATGAAGGGCTTTCCTGAGGCAATTGAAGCAACTGGCTGGTGCTCTTCTTTGGCGATCTGTAGTTGAGAATAGTGTAGTGATATCATAAAGTAGTCTGCAAATTGCAAGAATTTTCCTTGTAGTATTCTTTTGATAGTCAGATATATATGGTTATATCAGCCATCAGCATGCTTGCGCTTGAAAAAGGATTGAATATATCTTCGATCCCAAAGATATTGCCAGCAACAATATGTGAATATATACATATGTACATAGTGAGCTTTGCTTTCAAGGTCTTTTGGAAAAATAACAGAGGAGGGAGATCATACACCTTCACACACTTTTCTCTATCACTGTCTTGTCCAGAACGATTACCTGTCTGATCAATGAGGGCCGTGGGGAAAAGGGTAAGTTAAGGGGTGGGGATGGTAGATGGCAAGAGATGGCATTACCTTCCTATACAGATCCAAGTAAGCGTATTTGTGTAGTGCTCTTCGGCAGTGTCACAGCTCGTTTGTCTAACGCCGCGATGCCAGTGAGCGGACCACGCTTACTGGTAGCACATGTTTTTTTTACTGCGACATCCTTTCTACTCCTTTGGGATTCGCTCCCTCCAAGTCTCCAGGCGGAAAGATCAGTTTTTGTGTTTGTCAGCTATTTTGCTTTGAGTACACTCGCACGTATGCATGTGCGTAGGAGCGTGCTCACGCACACACACACACGCACACACGCACGTACGCACACACACACACAGACACACACACACACACACAAGCGCGCGCACACACACACACGCACGCACGCACGCACACACACACACACACACACACACACACACACACACAAGGTAAAAAGTGTTTTACATCTGCATGATTTTGGTTTTTGTCTTGTATTGTTTTATAGTGTAGACCTTACATGGGGCGGGGACTGGATGAAGAACGGCACACAACTGCGTATCTATTATCTCTGGAAAATAAAGATCTGTGTGTGTGTGTGTGTGTGTGTGTGTGTGTGTGTGTGTGTGTGTGTGTGTGTGTGTGTGTGTGTGTGTGTGATCACAGTAGAAAAATAAACAATTGGGGAGAAACGTTCTGAAAAAATCTTTTTCCACGCGACTATCAGCACTATAAAGAACCCCAGAATGTTATAAGAAGAGCATATAAAGACACAACGAGTCTTCTGTTTTAAATGATTGTTATAGAATGAAACAATTTCCTGCTTTTTTTTTCTCAGATGTACTTTTCGTTTCATTTTTAATGTGACACGGGAACGCAAGTTGATAGATTACTGTACTTAGTTTACACCCATTCAGAAGGGGCGAAGGCCTATCTGGAAAAAAAAAATCATCCGAACTCTCTCTCTCTCTCTCTCTCTCTCTCTCTCTCTCTCTCTCCATTGTTCAAACACGTCTCGCCACTCATATTTACAAACCTTTCCAAATCAGAAATATGTAAATTATCTATCATTGCTGTGTTATTTTCACACCACACCTCTAAATGTATTTACTTCTGTAGATATGGGTCAAAGGTCAAATCAATGAATATGCCAAGACTCAAGATTCTCTGTCTTTCTCTGTCTGTCTGTCTGTCTGTCTGTCTGTCTGTCTCTCTCTCTCTCTCTCTCTCTCTCTCTCTCTCTCTCTCAGTCAAGATACATGTATCTCAATTTAACGAGGGGAGAAAAAGATAATAAAAAAGACAATGGAAACAAGTGCAAACCCATTGACGAGGACTGTCAAGACAAACCACCCAGTCACGATTCTACAGAGATATTTCTGGTCACACTCTCCTAGCAGACCACGCACGCCCTCCAAATGAATGACGTCGTTTCAATTTACCAGCTTCTCCCACCAGTCCTCTTGGATGTCAGAGGAAATTTCCCCTCAGCTATGCAGGGCACACTGTGGTGGAACCGAAGGGGAAGGGGAGGAAGAAGAGGCAGAACAGAAGCTGATGATGGACGATCGATCAGACGGAAGAGACAGGGACCGGACCCACCACTAGGCTCGGAAGTGAAGTGTCTCCTTCCCGGCTTTCATTAATTAAGCCATCCGGGCAGGACCTGGAGTCAGTGTGTACGGGCTTTCCATTGTCTTCACCGCCAAAAGTGCTGGACGAAAGAAAAGGAGATCAAAAAATAAAATCAAAAAGGTCAGAGTGGTTTGATAGCAATAGATAATGACGACGTCACGTGTTCGAAAAAACAACAAAAACCCATACAGAAACATTTCTGACATTTAAAATTGTCCCACTGACCCAACATAATGAAAACAAATCAAGCCTGATTTTTAAACACAAACACACACAGACACACAGACACACAGACACACACACACACACACACACACAGAGACACACACACACACACACACACACACACACACACACACGAAGTGGAAGGTGTTTTACATGGCTTTAGTTTTGTCTTTTATTATGTTGTATTGACCCTGTATAGGGGAGGAGGGAGGGGCGGGGGCAGGGGGATGGGACTGGATGAAAAATGGCACACAATTGCATATCTGTTATCTGCGGTAAACAAAGATCTCTCGAACAATCTCTCTGTGCTCGCCTGTCTCGTGTTGTCCGTCAGTCAAAATACACGTTTCTCCATTTAACGAGGGAAGAAAGAAAAAAAGACAAGGGGAACTAGTGCAAACCTAACGTGGACTGTCAAGACAAACCACCCAGTCACGATTCTACAGAGATATTTCTGGTCACACTCTCCTAGCAGACCACGCACGCCCTCCAAATGAATGACGTCGTTTCAATTTACCAGCTTCTCCCACCAGTCCTCTTGGATGTCAGAGGAAATTTCCCCTCAGCTATGCAGGGCACACTGTGGTGGAACCGAAGGGGAAGGGGAGGAAGAAGAGGCAGAACAGAAGCTGATGATGGACGATCGATCAGACGGAAGAGACAGGGACCGGACCCACCACTAGGCTCGGAAGTGAAGTGTCTCCTTCCCGGCTTTCATTAATTAAGCCATCCGGGCAGGACCTCAAGTCAGTGTGTACGGGCTTTCCATTCTTGTCTTCACCGCCAAAAGTGCTGGACGAGAGAAACAGAGATAACAAGAAAAGAAAAGGTCAGACGGGTTTAATAGCAGTAGATAATTTGTTAGGGGGAAAAAACATACTGAAAGATTTCTAGAAATTGTCTGACTGACCTAAGATGTTGAAAACAAATTAGGCCTGATTTTTAAACACACATATACATACACACACACGCACGCACGTACTCGCACACACACGCACGCACGCACTTGCACACACACAGGCACGCGCACCGCGCACACACACACACAGAGTCAAAACCATTAGCAGCCCCACACTATGAACAACCCCCCAGAGACACGTGTCACTGTAGGAAGAAGCACGGGGCCACACAGACAGAGGCACGAGGCGTGGTAACATCACCGCTGTCTGGCTGAGGGGACCTCACCAAGGACTGTCACTGTACTGTACTGTACTGTACTGTACTGTACTGTACTGTACTGTACTGTACTGTACCTAGCTTTGCCGACTTCTCTTATAGATGGATAGTACAAAGAGAAAAACAGCAGCGTATTCACCACGGGTTCTTTCAGCGGTTCGGTTATGCCAAACGAGTGCAGTTACCACTAATAACGTTTTCAAGTTGTCAAATCGAGAGAATCAGATAGTATTCACGTAACGTGTAGGTAGATGGATAGATAGAACCCCCCCACCCCGCCCCTCCCACATGTGTATATATATATATATATATATATATGTATATACAGAGAGAGAGAGAGCAACAAATGGGGATATATATGCATATATATATGTGTGTGTGTGTGTGTGTGTGTATCGATCTATTTGTTACTGTCTATATAAAGACGGAGAGAGGGTGACAGGCAGGCAGACACACAGAGGAAAGACAGAAAACCAATAATGCGTCCCAAACTGTGAAGGATCCTCCAGGTAAAGTGTTAGTTGGAGGGGCGGGGGTGGGAGGGGGGTACCCCCGTTGCAAGGCCGCCTTCAGGACAGCTGCTAAACCTGAGCGCTGTCTGTCTGTCAGTCTACACTCAGACCCGTACTGTACCCTACCTGCCTATTACCAACCAGTAGTACCTTTTTTTCTGTCATCTGGAAGTGAATTTGTCTTGTTCTTTCTAATTTCTTTTCTTTTTCTGTCTCCGAGTGTATTTCTTTTGCTATCAAAGTGGATTTTTGTTACCATAATTTTGCCAGGGGTGTAAGGCGTCTGCTCTTATTTTGTCAGCAGATGTGGTGTAGCGTATATGGATCTGTCCGTACGCTCTGACACCTACTTGAAACTGAAAGGAGGAGTTCGT